>NW_024090464.1:0-29710 GCF_014356525.2 Nilaparvata lugens
ACATACTGTTGAAGTTTCATCAAAATATAATGATGTTTAGTGGTGGTTAGGGGTTAAAAACCCCATTGACCAGTAAAAAAAGTGATTGACCGGGTATTTCTAATTGTCCCATTCGTTTCAAATTTGGCATACAGGATAATTCACACATATTAAACATACTGTTGTAGTTTCATCAAAATATAATAAAGTTTAGTAGTGGTTAGGGCTTAAAAAACCTATTGACCAGCATAAAAAGTGATTGACCGGGTATCTCTAATTGTCTGATTAGTTTCAAATTTGGCTTACAGGATGATTCACACATATTCAAAATACTGATGAAATTTCATCAAAATTTAATGATTTTTAGGGGTGGTTAGGGGTTGAAAACCCTATTGACCAGCATAAAAAGTGATTGACCGGGTATTTCCAATTGTCAGATTCATTTCAAATTTGGCATACAGGATAATTCACACATATTTTACATACTGTTGAAGTTTCATCGAAATAAAATTATGTTAAGGGGTGGTTAGGGGTTGAAAACCCTATTGACCAGCATAAAAAGTGATTGACCGGGTATTTCCAATTGTCTGATTCATTTCGAATTTCGCATACAAGAAAATTTACACATATTTAACATACTGTTGAAGTTTCATCAAAATATAATGATGTTTATGGGTTGAAAACCCTATTGACCAGCATGAAAAGTGATTGACTGGGTATTTCTAATTTTTTAATTAATATTTCATATTTAACATACTGTTGAAGTTTCATCGAAATATAATGATGTTTAGGGGTGGTTAGGGGTTAAAAACCGTATTGACCAGCATAAAAAGTGATTGACCAGGTATTTCTAATTGTCTGATTTGTTTCATATTCGGCATACAGGATAATTCACACATATTAAACATACTGTTGGAGTTTCATCAAAATATATGGATTTTAAGGGGTGGTTAGGGTTTAAAACCCTTTTTACAAGCATGAAAAGTGATTGACCGGGTATTTCTAATTGTCCGATTCATTTCAAATTTGGCATACAGGATAATTTGCACATACTCAAAATACTGTTGGAATTTCATGGGAATATGTCAACAACTGGGGGTGGTAAGGGGTTGAAAACCGTATTGACCAGCATAAAAAGTGATTGACTGGGTATTTCTAATTGTCCAATTCGTTTCAAATTTGGCATACAGGATGATTCACAAATATTTAACATACTGTTGAGGTTTCATCAGAATATATTGAAGTTTAGTGGTGGTTAGGGGTTAAAAAACCTATTGACCAGCATAAAAAGTGATTGACCGGGTATTTCTAATTGTCTGATTAGTTTCAAATTTGGCTTACAGGATGATTTACACATATTCAAAATACTGTTGAAATTTTTTCAAAATATAATGATGTTTAGGGGTGGTTTGGGGTTGAAAACCCTATTGACCAGCATAAAAAGTGATTGATCAGCATAATAAGTGATTGACCTGGTATTACCAATTGTCTGATTCATTTCAAATTTGGCATACAGGATAATTTACACATATTCAACATACTTTTGAAGTTTTATCAGAATATAATGATATTTAGGGGTGGTTAAGGGTTAAAAACCCTATTGACCAGCAAAAAAAGTGATTGACCAGGTATTTCTAATTGTCCAATTCGTTTCAAATTCGGCATACAGGATAATTTGCACATACTCACAATATTGTTGGAATTTCATGGGAATATGTCAACAACTAGGGGTGGTAAGGGGTTGAAAACCCTATTGACCAGCATAAAAATTGATTGACTGGTTATTTCTAATCGTCTGATTCGTTTCAAATTTGGCATATCGGATGATTCACAAATATTTAACATACTGTTGAAGTTTCATCAAAAAATTATCATGTTTAGGGGTTGTTAGGGGTTGAAAACCTCATTGACCAGCATAAAAAGTGATTGACTGGGTATTTCTAATTGTCCAATTCGTTTCAAATTTGGAATACAGGATAATTCACACATATTTTACATACTGTATGAGTTTCATCGAAATATTATTATGTTCAGGGGTGGTTAGGGGTTTAAAACCCTTTTGACCAGCTTAAAAAGTGATTGACCGGGTATTTCTAATTGTCTGATTCGTTTCAAATTTTGCAATCAGGATAATTTACACAAAATTAACATCCTGTTGGAGTTTCATCAGAATATAATGATGTTTAGCGGTGGTTAGGGGTTGAAAACCCTATTGACCAGCATGAAAAGTGATTGACCGAGTATTTTTAATTGCCTGATTCATTTCAAAATTGTCATGCAGGATAATTTGCACATACTCAAAATACTGTTAAAATTTCATGAGAATATGTTGACAACTAGGGGTGGTAAGGGATTGAAAAACCCATTGACCAGCTTAAAAAGTGATTGACTGGGTATTTCCAATTGTCAGATTCATTTCAAATTCGGCATACAGGATAATTTGCACATACTCAAAATACTGTTGAAATTTCATGAGAATATGTTGACAACTAGGGGTGGTAAGGGGTTGAAAAAACCATTGACCAGCTTAAAAAGTGATTGACTGGGTATTTCCAATTGTCAGATTCATTTCAAATTCGGCATACAGGATAATTTGCACATACTCAAAATACTGTTAAAATTTCATGAGAATATGTTGACAACTAGGGGTGGTAAGGGGTTGAAAAACCCATTGACCAGCTTGAAAAGTGATTGACTGGGTATTTCTAATTTTCCGATTCATTTCAAATTTGGCATACAGGATAATTTACACATATTTAACCTACTGTTGAAGTTTCATTAGAATATTATGATTTTTAGGGGTTGTTACGGGTTAAAAACTTCATTGAAGCAAAAAAGTGATTGACCGGTATTTCAAATTGTCCATTCATTCAAATTTGGCATAGGAGGAAATTTAACACATATTAAACATACTGTTGAAGTTTAATCAAATATAATGATGTTTGGGTTTGAAAATCCTATTGACTAGCATAAAAAGTGATTGACCAGGTATTTCTAATTGTCCGATTCATTTCAAATTTGGCATACAGGATAATTTGCACATACTCAAAATACTGTTAAAATTTCATGAGAATATGTTGACAACTAGGGGTGGTAAGGGGTTGAAAAACCATTGACCAGCTTAAAAAGTGATTGACTGGGTATTTCCAATTGTCAGATTCATTTCAAATTCGGCATACAGGATAATTTGCACATACTCACAAATAATGTTAAATTTCATGAGAATATGTTGACAACTAGGGGTGGTAAGGGGTTGAAAAACCCATTGACCAGCTTGAAAAGTGATTGACTGGGTATTTCTAATTTTCCGATTCATTTCAAATTTGGCATACAGGATAATTTACACATATTTAACCTACTGTTGAAGTTTCATTAGTATATTATGATTTTTAGGGGTTGTTACGGGTTAAAAACCTCATTGACAAGCATAAAAAGTGATTGACCGGGTATTTCAAATTGTCCAATTCATTTCAAATTTGGCATAGGAGGAAATTTACACATATTAAACATACTGTTGAAGTTTAATCAAAATATAATGATGTTTAGGGTTTGAAAATCCTATTGACTAGCATAAAAAGTGATTGACCAGGTATTTCTAATCGTCCGATTTGTTTCAAATTTGGCATACAGGATAATTCAAACATACTAAACATACTGTCGGAGTTTTATCAGAATATAATGATGTTTAGGGGTGTTTAGGGGTTAAAAACCCTATTGACCAGCATAAAATGTGATTGACCCGGTATTTCTAATTGTCTGATTCGTTTCAAATTTGACATACAGGATAATCCACACATACTAAACATACTTTTGATGTTCCATCAAAATATAATGATGTTTAGGGGTGGTTGGGGGTTAAAACCCTATTGACAAGCATAAAAAGTGATTGACCGGGTATTTCTAATTGTCCGATTCATTTCAAAATTGGCATACAGGATGATTCACACATATTAACATACTGTTGAAGTTTCATCAAAATATAATAACGTTTAGTGGGGGGGTAGGGGTTAAAAACATATTGACCAGCATAAAAAGTGATTGACCGGGTATTTCAATTGTCTAATTAGTTTCAATTGTGGCTACAGGATGATTTACACATATTCGAAATACTGTTGAAATTTCATAAGAAATTATGTTTGGGGTTGGTTAGGGGTTGAAAACCCTATTGACCAGCATAAAAAGTGA
This sequence comes from Nilaparvata lugens, assembly GCF_014356525.2. Taxonomy (NCBI): domain Eukaryota; kingdom Metazoa; phylum Arthropoda; class Insecta; order Hemiptera; family Delphacidae; genus Nilaparvata; species Nilaparvata lugens. Next base: position 4,165 of record NW_024090464.1, read on the forward strand.
TTAACCGTGTATTTCAATTGTCCGATTCATTTCAAATTTGGCATACAGGATAATTCACAGATATTTTACATACTGTTGAAGTTCCATCAGAATAAAATGATGTAGGTGTGGTAAGGGGTTGAAAACCCTTTGACCAGCATAAAAAGTGATTGACCTTGTATTTCTAATTGTCCAATTCGTTTCAAATTGGCATACAGGATGATTCACACATATCACCATACTGTTGAAATTTCATCGAAATATAATGATATTTAGGGGTGGTTAAGGGTTGAAAACCCTATTGACTAGCATAAAAAGTGATTGACAGGGTATTTCTAATTGTCCGATTCATTTCAAATTTGGCATACAGGATAATTTGCACATACATACTCAACATACTGTTGGAATTTCATGGGAATATGTCAACAACTAGGGGTGGTAAGGGCTTGAAAACCCTATTGACCAGCATAAAAAGTGATTGACTGGGTATTTCTAATTGTCCGATTCGTTTCAAATTTGGCATACAGGATGATTCACACATATTCAGCATTCTGTTGAAATTTCATCGAAATATAATGATATTTAGGGGTGGTTAAGGGTTGAAAACCCTATTGACCAGCATGAAAAGTGATTGACTGGGTATTTCTAATTGTCCGATCCGTTTCAAATTTGGCATACAGGATGATTCACACATATTAAACATATGTTGTAGTTTCATCAAAATATAATAAAGTTTAGTAGTGGTTAGGGCTTAAAAAACCCATTGACCAGCATAAAAAGTGATTGACCGGGTATCTCTAATTGTCTGATTAGTTTCAAATTTGGCTTACAGGATGATTCACACATATTCAAAATACTGATGAAATTTCATCAAAATTTAATGATTTTTAGGGGTGGTTAGGGGTTGAAAACCCTATTGACCAGCATAAAAAGTGATTGACCAGGTATTTCCAATTGTCAGATCATTTCAAATTTGGCATACAGGATAATTCACACATATTTTACATACTGTTGAAGTTTCATCGAAATAAAATTATGTTTAGGGGTGGTTAGGGGTTGAAAACCCTATTGACCAGCATAAAAAGTGATTGACCAAGTATTTCCAATTGTCCGATTCATTTCAAATTTGGCATACAGGATAATTTTCACATATTCAACCTACTGTTGAAGTTCCATTGAGAAATAATGTAATGTTGTTTAGGGGTTGTTAGGGGTTAAAAACCCTATTGACCGGCATAAAAAGTGATTGACCGGGTATTTCCAATTGTCCAATTTATTTCAAATTTGGCATACAAGAAAATTTACACATATTTAACATACTGTTGAAGTTTTATCAAAATATAATGATGTTTAGGGGTTGAAAACCCTATTGACCAGCATAAAAAGTGATTGACCGTGTATTTCAAATTGTCAGATTCATTTCAAATTTGTCATACAGGATAATTCACACATATTTTACATACTGTTGAAGTTCCATCGAAATAAAATAATGTTTGGGGGGTAAGGGGTTGAAAGCCCTTTTGACCAGCATAAAAAGTAATTGACCGGGTAACTCTCATAGTCCGATTCGTTTCAAATTTTGCGTACAAGATAATTTCCACTTACTAAACATACTGTTGAAGTTCCATAAAAATATAATGATATTTAGGGGTGGTAAGGGGTTGAAAACCCTATTGACCAGCATAAAAAGTGAATGACTGGGTATTTCTAAGTGTCTAAATCGTTTTTAATTTGGCATACAGGATGATTCACACATACTAAACATACTGTTGAAGTTTCATCGAAATATAATGATTTTTAAGGGTGGTTAGGGGTTAAAAACCCTATTGACCAGTATAAAAAGTGATTGACCGGGTATTTCTAATTTTCCTATTTGTTTCAAATTTGGCATACAGGATAATTCACATATATTAAACATACTGTTGAAGTTTCATCAAAATATATAGATGTTTAGGGTTGGTTAGGGGTTAAAACCCTATTGATAAGCATAAAAAGTGATTGACCAGGTATTTCTAAGTGTACGATTCATTTCAAAATTGGCATACAGGATGATTCACACATATTAAACATACTGTTGAAGTTTAATCAAAATATAAAGATGTTCAGGGTTTGTAAACCCTATTGACCAGCATAAAAAGTGATTGACCAGGTATTTCTAATCGTCTGATTCGTTTCAAATCTGGCATACATGATAATTCACACATATTTTACCTACTGTTGAATTTTCATTAGAATATAATGATTTTTAGGGGTTGTTAGGGGTTAAAAACCCTATTGACCAGCATAAAAAGTGATTGACCAGGTATTTCCAATTGTCCGATTCATTTCAAATTTGGCATAGGAGAAAATTCACACATATTAAACATACTGTTGAAGTTTAATTAAAATATAATGATGTTTAGGGTTTGAAAACCCTATTGACCTGCATAAAAAGTGATTGACCAGGTATTTCTAATCGTCCGATTCGTTTCAAATTTGGCATACAGGATAATTCACACATACTTAACATACTGTTGAATTTTCATCAGAATATAATGAAGTTTAGGGGTGGTTAGGGGTTTAAAACCCTATTGACCAGAATGAAAAGTGATTGACCGGGTATTTCTCATAGTCCCATTTGTTCTAAATTTTGCATACAGGATAATTCACACATACTGAACATACTGTTGAAGTTTTATCGAAATAAAATGATGTTTAGGGGTGGTTGGGGGTTGAAAACCCTATTGACCAGAAAAAAAGTGATTGACCGAGTATTTCTCATAGTCCCATTCGTTTCAAATTTGGCATACAGGATAATTCACACATACTAAACATACTGTTGAAGTTTTATCAAACTATAATGATGTTTAGGGGTGGTTAGGGGTTAAAAACCCTATTGACCAGCATAAAAAGTGATTGACCGGGTATTTCTAATTGTCTGATTAGTTTCAAATTTCGCTTACAGGATGATTTACACATATTCAAGATACCGTTGGAATTTCATTAGAAAAAAAATTATGTTTGGGGGTGGTTAGGTGTTGAAAACCCTATTGACCAGCATAAAAAGTGATTGATCAGCTTGAAAAGTGATTGACCTGGTATTACCAATTGTCCGATTCATTTCAAATTTGGCATTCAGGATAATTACACATATTCAACATACTTTTGAAGTTTTATCAAAATATAATGATGTTTAGGGGTGGTTAGAGGTTGAAACCCCTATTGACCAGCATAAAAAGTGATTGATCTTGTATTTCTAATTGTCCAATTCGTTCCAAATTTGGCATACAGGATGATTCACACATATTCAGCATACTGTTGAAATTTCATCAAAATATAATGAGATTTAGGGGTGGTTAAGGGTTGAAAACCCTATTGACTAGCATGAGAAGTGATTGACTGGGTATTTCCAAATGTCCGATTCATTTCAAATTTGGCATACAGAACAATTTGCACATACTCAACATACTGTTGGAATTTCATGGGAGAATTGTCAACAACTAGGGGTGGTAAGGGGTTGAAAACCCCATTGACCAGCATAAAAAGTGATTGACTGGGTATTTCCAATTGTCAGATTCATTCCAAATTCGGCATACAGGATAATTTGCACATACTCAAAATACTGTTAAAATTTCATGAGAATATGTTGACAACTAGGGTTGGTAAGGTGTTGAAAAGCCTATTGACCAGCTTAAAAAGTGATTGACCGGGTATTTCTAATTTTCCGATTTGTTTCAAATTTGCCATACAGGATAAATTACACATATTTAACATACTGTTGAAGTTTCATCAAAATAAAATGATGCTCAGGGGTTGTAAGGGGTTAAAAACCTCATTGACCAGCATAAAAAGTGATTGAACGGGTATTTCAAATTGTCCGATTCATTTCAAATTTGGCATACAGAATAATTTTTACATATTAAACATACTGTTGAAGTTTAATCAAAATATAATGATGTTTAGAGTTTGAAAATCCTATTGACTAGCATAAAAAGTGATTGACCAGGTATTTCTAATCGTCCGATTCGTTTCAAATTTGGCATACAGGATAATTTACACAACTAAACATACTTTTGAAGTTTCATCAGAATATATTGATGTTTAGGGGTTGTTAGGGGTTAAAAACCCTATTGACCAGAATAAAAAGTAATTGACCAGGTATTTCTCATAGTCCCATTCGTTTCAAATTTGGCATACAGGATAATTCACACATATTTGACCTACTGTTGAAGTTTCATTGAAAAATAATGATGTTTAGGGGTTGTTAGGGGTTGAAAACCCTCTTGACAAGCATAAAAAGTGATTGACCGGGTATTTCCAATTGTCCAATTCATTTCAAATTTGGCATACAAGGAAATTTACACATATTTAACATATTGTTGAAGTTTCATCAAAATATAATGATGTTTAGGGGTTGAAAACCCTATTGACCAGCATTAAAAGTGATTGACCGGGTATTTCCAATTGTCTGATTCATTTCAAATTTGGCATAGGAGGAAATTTACACATATTAAACATACTGTTGAAGTTTAATCAAAATATAAAGATGTTCAGGGTTTGTAAACTTTTTGACCAGAATAAAAAGTGATTGACCGGGTATTTCTCATAGTCTGATTCGTTTTAAAATTTGGCATACAGGATAATTCACACATACTAAACATACTGTTGAAGTTTTATCAAAATATAATGATGTTTGGGGGTGGTGAAGGGTTGAAAACCCTATTGACTAGCATAAAAAGTGATTGACTGTGTATTTCTAATTGTTCGATTCATTTCAAATTCGGCATACAGGATAATTTGCTCATACTTAACATACTGTTGGAATTCCATGGGAATATGTCAACAACTAGGGGTGGTAAGGGGTTAAGAACCCTATTGACCAGCATAAAAAGTGATTGACCGGGTATTTCTAATTGTCCAATTCGTTTCAAATTTGGCATACAGGATTATTCACACATATTCAGCATACTGTTGGAATTTCATCAAAATATAATGATATTTAGGGGTGGTGAAGGGTTGAAAACCCTATTGACTAGCATAAGAAGTGATTGACCGTGTATTTCTAATTGTTCGATTCATTTCGAATTCGGCATACAGGATAATTTGCTCATACTCAACATACTGTTGGAATGCCATGAGAATATGTCAACAACTAGGGGTGGTAAGGGGTTAAGAACCCTATTGACCAGCATAAAAAGTGATTGACCGGGTATTTCTAATTGTCTGATTCGTTTCAAATTTCGCATACAAGAAAATTTACACATATTTAACATACTGTTGAAATTTCATCAAAATATAATGATGTTTAGGGGTTGAAAACCCTATTGACCAGCATGAAAAGTGATTGACCAGGTATTCCAATTGTCTGATTCATTTCAAATTACGCATACAGGATAATTCACACATATTTTACATACTGTTGAAGTTTCATTGAAAAATAATGATGTTTAGGGGTTGTTAGGGGATAAGAACCGTATTGTCCAGCATAAAAAGTGTTTGACCAGGTATTTCTAATTGTCCGATTCGTTTCAAATTGGCATACAGGATAATTCACACATACTTAACATACTGTTGAAGTTTCATCAAAATATAATGATGTTTAGGGGTGGTTAGGGGTGAAAACCCTATTGACCAGAATAAAAAGTGATTGACCGGGTACTTCTCATAGTCCCATTCGTTTCAAATTTGGCATACAGGATAATTCACACATACTAAACATACTGTTGAGGTTTTATCGAAATATAATGATGTTGAGGGGTGGTTGGGGGTTAAAAACCCTATTGACCAGAAAAAAAAGTGATTGACCAGGTATTCTCATAGTCCCATTCGTTCAAATTTGGCATACAGGATAATTCACACATACTAAAATACTGTTGAAGTTTAATCGAACTATAATGATGTTTAGGGGTGGTTAGGGGTTAGAAACCCTATTGACCAGCATAAAAAGTGATTGACCGGGTATTTAAAATTGTCCGATTAGTTTCAAATTTCGCATACAAGAAAATTTACACATATTTAACATAATGTTGAAGTTTCATCAAGATATAATGATGTTTAGGGGTTGAAAACCCTATTGACCAGCATAAAAAGTTATTGACCGGGTATTTCCAATTGTCAGATTCATTTCAAATTTGGCATACAGGATAATTCACACATATTTTACATACTGTTGAAGTTTTATTGGAATTAAATTATGTTTAGGGGTGGTTAGGGGTTGAAAACCCCATTGACCAGCATAAAAAGTGATTGACCGAGTATTTCCAATTGTCCGATTCATCTCAAATTTGGCATACAGGTTAAATTAACACATATTCGACCTACTGTTGAAGTTTCATTGAAAAATAATGATGTTTAGGGGTTGTTAGGGGTTAAAAGCCCTATTGACAAGCATAAAAAGTGATTGACCGGGTATTTCCAATTGTCCAATTTATTTCAAATTTGGCATACAAGAAAATTCACACATATTAAACATATTGTTGAAGTTTCATCAAAATATAATGATGTTTAGGGGTTGAAAACCCTATTGACCAGCATAAAAAGTGATTGACCGTGTATTTCAAACTGTCAGATTCATTTCAAATTTGGCATACAATATAATTCTCACATATTTCAAATACTGTTGAAGTTCCATTGAAATAAAATGATGTTTGGGGGTGGTAAGGGGTTGAAAATCCTTTTGACCAGCATAGAAAGTGATTGACCGGGTATTTCCAATTGTCCAATTCATTTCAAATTTGGCATACAAGACAATTTACACATATTCAACATATTGTTGAAGTTTCATCAATATATAATGATTTTTAGGGGTTGAAAACCCTTTTGACCAGCATAGAAAGTGATTGACCGGGTAATTCTCATTGTCCGATTCGTTTCAAATTTTGCATACAGGATAATTTTCACTTACTAAACATACTGTTGAAGTTTCATGAAAATATAATGATATTTAGGGGTTGTAAGGGGTTGAAAACCCTATTGTCCAGCATAAAAAGTGAATGACTGGGTATTTCCAAGTGTCTAATTCGTTTTAAATTTGGCATACAGGATGATTCACACATTTTTAACATACTGTTGAAGTTTAATCAAAATATAATGATGTTTAGAGTTTGAAAATCCTATTGACTAGCATAAAAAGTGATTGACCAGGTATTTCTAATCGTCCGATTCGTTTCAAATTTGGCATACAGGATAATTTACACAACTAAACATATTTTGAAGTTCATCAGAATATATTGATGTTTAGGGGTGTTAGGGGTAAAAACCCTATTGACCAGAAAAAAAAGTGATTGACCAGGTATTTCTCATAGTCCCATTCGTTTCAAATTTGGCATACAGGATAATTCACACATATTTGACCTACTGTTGAAGTTTCATGAAAAATAATGATGTTTAGGGGTTGTTAGGGGTTGAAAACCCTCTTGACAAGCATAAAAAGTGATTGACCGGGTATTTCAATTGTCCAATTCATTTCAAATTTGGCATACAAGGAAATTTACACATATTTAACATATTGTTGAAGTTTCATCAAAATATAATGATGTTTAGGGGTTGAAAACCCTATTGACCAGCATTAAAAGTGATTGACCGGGTATTTCCAATGTCTGATTCATTCAAATTTGGCATAGGAGGAAATTTACACATATTAAACATACTGTTGAAGTTTAATCAAAATATAAAGATGTTCAGGTTTGTAAACTTTTTGACCAGAATAAAAAGTGATTGACCGGGTATTTTCATAGTCTGATTCGTTTTAAAATTTGGCATACAGGATAATTCACACATACTAAACATACTGTTGAAGTTTTATCAAAATATAATGATGTTGGGGGTGGTGAAGGGTTGAAAACCCTATTGACTAGCATAAAAAGTGATTGACTGTGTATTTCTAATTGTTCGATTCATTTCAATTCGGCATACAGGATAATTTGCTCATACTTAACATACTGTGGAATTCCATGGGAATATGTCAACAACTAGGGGTGGTAAGGGGTTAAGAACCCTATTGACCAGCATAAAAAGTGATTGACCGGGTATTTCTAATTGTCCAATTCGTTTCAATTTGGCATACAGGATTATTCACACATATCAGCATACTGTTGGAATTCATCAAAATATAATGATATTTAGGGGTGGTGAAGGGTTGAAAACCCTATTGACTAGCATAAGAAGTGATTGACCGTGTATTTCTAATTGTTCGATTCATTTCGAATTCGGCATACAGGATAATTTGCTCATACTCAACATACTGTTGGAATGCCATGAGAATATGTCAACAACTAGGGGTGGTAAGGGGTTAAGAACCCTATTGACCAGCATAAAAAGTGATTGACCGGGTATTTCTAATTGTCTGATTCGTTTCAAATTTCGCATACAAGAAAATTTACACATATTTAACATACTGTTGAAATTTCATCAAAATATAATGATGTTTAGGGGTTGAAAACCCTATTGACCAGCATGAAAAGTGATTGACCAGGTATTTCCAATTGTCTGATTCATTTCAAATTACGCATACAGGATAATTCACACATATTTTACATACTGTTGAAGTTTCATTGAAAAATAATGATGTTTAGGGGTTGTTAGGGGATAAGAACCGTATTGTCCAGCATAAAAAGTGTTTGACCAGGTATTTCTAATTGTCCGATTCGTTTCAAATTTGGCATACAGGATAATTCACACATACTTAACATACTGTTGAAGTTTCATCAAAATATAATGATGTTTAGGGGTGGTTAGGGGTGAAAAACCCTATTGACCAGAATAAAAAGTGATTGACCGGGTATTTCTCATAGTCCCATTTGTTTCAAATTTGGCATACAGGATAATTCACACATACTAAACATACTGTTGAGGTTTTATCGAAATATAATGATGTTGAGGGGTGGTTGGGGGTTAAAAACCCTATTGACCAGAAAAAAAAGTGATTGACCAGGTATTTCTCATAGTCCCATTCGTTCCAAATTTGGCATACAGGATAATTCACACATACTAAACATACTGTTGAAGTTTAATCGAACTATAATGATGTTTAGGGGTGGTTAGGGGTTAGAAACCCTATTGACCAGCATAAAAAGTGATTGACCGGGTATTTAAAATTGTCCGATTAGTTTCAAATTTCGCATACAAGAAAATTTACACATATTTAACATAATGTTGAAGTTTCATCAAGATATAATGATGTTTAGGGGTTGAAAACCCTATTGACCAGCATAAAAAGTTATTGACCGGGTATTTCCAATTGTCAGATTCATTTCAAATTTGGCATACAGGATAATTCACACATATTTTACATACTGTTGAAGTTTTATCGGAATTAAATTATGTTTAGGGGTGGTTAGGGGTTGAAAACCCTATTGACCAGCATAAAAAGTGATTGACCGAGTATTTCCAATTGTCCGATTCATCTCAAATTGGCATACAGGTTAAATTAACACATATTCGACCTACTGTTGAAGTTTCATTGAAAAAATGATGTTTAGGGGTTGTTAGGGGTTAAAAGCCTATTGACAAGCATAAAAAGTGATTGACCGGGTATTTCCAATTGTCAGATTCATTTCAAATTTGGCATACAGGATAATTCACACATATTTTACATACTGTTGAAGTTTTATCGGAATTAAATTATGTTTAGGGGTGGTTAGGGGTTGAAAACCCTATTGACCAGCATAAAAAGTGATTGACCGAGTATTTCCATTGTCCGATTCATCTCAAATTGGCATACAGGTTAAATTAACACATATTCGACCTACTGTTGAAGTTTCATTGAAAAATAATGATGTTTAGGGGTTGTTAGGGGTTAAAAGCCCTATTGACAAGCATAAAAAGTGATTGACCGGGTATTTCCAATTGTCCAATTTATTTCAAATTTGGCATACAAGAAAATTTACACATATTTAACATACTGTTGAAGTTTCATCAAAATATAATGATGTTTAGGGGTTGAAAACCCTATTGACCAGCATAAAAAGTGATTGACCGTGTATTTCAAACTGTCAGATCATTTCAATTTGGCATACAATATAATTCTCACATATTTCAAATACTGTTGAAGTTCCATTGAAATAAAATGATGTTTGGGGGTGGTAAGGGGTTGAAAATCCTTTTGACCAGCATAGAAAGTGATTGACCGGGTATTTCCAATTGTCCAATTCATTTCAAATTTGGCATACAAGACAATTTACACATATTCAACATATTGTTGAAGTTTCATCAATATATAATGATTTTTAGGGGTTGAAAACCCTTTTGACCAGCATAGAAAGTGATTGACCGGGTAATTCTCATTGTCCGATTCGTTTCAAATTTTGCATACAGGATAATTTTCACTTACTAAACATACTGTTGAAGTTTCATGAAAATATAATGATATTTAGGGGTTGTAAGGGGTTGAAAACCCTATTGTCCAGCATAAAAAGTGAATGACTGGGTATTTCCAAGTGTCTAATTCGTTTTAAATTTGGCATACAGGATGATTCACACATTTTTAACATACTGTTGAAGGTTTCCTAGAAAAATTATGATGTTTAGGGGTGGTTAGGGGATAAAAACCGTATTGACCAGCATAAAAAGTGATTGACCAGGTATTTCTAATTGTCCGATTTGTTTCGAATTTGGCATACAGGATAATTCACACATACTAAACATACTGTTGAAGTTTCATCAAAATATAATGATGTTTATGGGTGGTTAGGGGTTAAAAACCCTTTTGACCAGTATAATAAGTGATTTACCGGGTATTTCTAATTGTCCCATTCGTTTCAAATTTGGCATACAGGATAATTCACACATATTAAACATACTGTTGAAGTTTCATCAAAATATATAGATGTTTAGGGGTGTTTAGGGGTTAAAACCCTATTGATAAGCATAAAAAGTGATTGACCAGGTATTTCTAATCGTCCGATTCATTTGAAAATTGGCATACAGGATGATTCACACATATTAAACATACTGTTGAAGTTTCATCAAAATATAATAAAGTTTAGTAGTGGTTAGGGCTTAAAAAACCTATTGACAAGCATGAAAAGTGATTGACCGGGTATTCCAATTGTCCAATTTATTTCAAATTTGGCATACAAGAAAATTCACACATATTAAACATACTGTTGAAGTTTCATCAAAATATAATAAAGTTTAGTAGTGGTTAGGGCTTAAAAAACCTATTGACAAGCATGAAAAGTGATTGACCGGGTATTTCCAATTGTCCAATTTATTTCAAATTTGGCATACAAGAAAATTCACACATATTAAACATACTGTTGAAGTTTCATCAAAATATAATAAAGTTTAGTAGTGGTTAGGGCTTAAAAAACCTATTGACAAGCATGAAAAGTGATTGACCGGGTATTTCCAATTGTCCAATTTATTTCAAATTTGGCATACAAGAAAATTCACACATATTAAACATATTGTTGAAGTTTCATCAAAATATAATGATGTTTATGGGTTGAAAACCCTATTGACCAGCATAAAAAGTGATTGACCGTGTATTTCAAACTGTCAGATTCATTTCAAATTTGGCATACAATATAATTCTCACATATTTCAAATACTGTTGAAGTTCCATTGAAATAAAATGATGATTGGGGGTGGTTAGGGGTTGAAAACCCTATTGACCAACATAAAAAGTGATTGATCAGCTTAAAAAGTGATTGACCTGGTATTACCAATTGTCCGATTCATTTCAAATTTGGCATACAGGTTAAATTAACACATATTTGACCTACTGTTGAAGTTTCATTGAAAAATAATGATGTTTAGGGGTTGTTAGGGGTTGAAAACCCTATTGACAAGCATAAAAAGTGATTGACCGGGTATTTCCAATTGTCCAATTCATTTCAAATTTGGCATACAAGGAAATTTACACATATTTAACATATTGTTGAAGTTTCATCAAAATAAAATGATGTTTAGGGGTTGAAAACCCTATTGACCGGCATTAAAAGTGATTGACCGGGTATTTCCAATTGTCTGATTCATTTCAAATTTGGCATAGGAGGAAATTTACACATATTAAACATACTGTTGAAGTTTAATCAAAATATAAAGATTTACAGGGTTTGTAAACCCTATTGACCAGCATAAAAAGTGATTGACCAGGTATTCCTGATCGTCTGATTCGTTTCAAATTTGGCATACAGGATAATTCACACATATTTAACCTACTGTTGAAGTTTCATTAGAAAATAATGATTTTTAGGGGTTGTTAGGGGTTAAAAACCCTATTGACCAGCAAAAAAAATGATTGACCGGGTATTTCCAATTGTCCGATTCATTTCAAATTTGGCATAGGAGGAAATTCACACATATTAAACATACTGTTGAAGTTTAATAAAAATATAATGATGTTTGGGGTTTGAAAACCTTATTGACCATCATAAAAAGTGATTGACCAGGTATTTCTAATCGTCCGATTCGTTTCAAATTTGGCATACAGGATATTTCACACATACTAAACATACTGTTGAAGTTTTATAGAAATATAATGATGTTTAGGGGTGGTTGGGGGTTAAAAACCCCATTGACCAGAAAAAAAAGTGATTGACCGGGTATTTCTCATAGTCCCATTCGTTTCAAATTTGGCATACAGGATAATTCACACATACTAAACATACTGTTGAAGTTTCATCAAACTATAATGATGTTTAGGGGTGGTTAGGGGTTAAAAACCCTATTGACCAGCATGAAAAGTGATTGATCGGGTATTTCTAATTGTCTGATTAGTTTCAAATTTGGCTTACAGGATGATTCACACATATTCAAGATACTGTTGAAATTTCATGAAAAAAATTATGTTTGGGGGTGGTTAGGGGTTGAAAACCCTATTGACCAGCATAAAAAGTGATTGATCAGCTTAAAAAGTGATTGACCTGGTATTACCAATTGTCTGATTCATTTCAAATTTGGCATACAGGATAATTACACATATTCAACATACTTTTGAAGTTTTATCAAAATATAATGATGTTTAGGGGTGGTTAGAGATTGAACCCCTATTGACCAGCATAAAAAGTGATTGATCTTGTATTTCTAATTGTCCAATTCGTTCCAAATTTGGCATACAGGATGATTCACACATATTCAGCATACTGTTGGAATTTCATCAAAATATAATGATATTTAGGGGTGGTTAAGGGTTGAAAACCCTATTGACTAGCATGAGAAGTGATTGACTGGGTAATTCTTATTGTCCGATTCATTTCAAATTTGGCATACAGGACAATTTGCACATACTCAACATACTGTTGGAATTTCATGAGAATATGTTGACAACTAGGGGTGGTAAAGTGTTGAAAAAACTATTGACCAGCTTAAAAAGTGATTGACCGGGTATTTCTAATTTTCCGATTTGTTTCAAATTCGGCATACAGGATGATTTACACATATTTGACCTACTGTTGAAGTTTCATTAGAATATAATGATTTTTAGGGGTTGTTAGGGGTTAAAAACCTCATTGACTGGCATAAAAAGTGATTGACCGGGTATTTCAAATTGTCCGATTCATTTCAAATTTGGCATACAGGATAATTTATACATATGAAACATACTGTTGAAGTTTCATCAGAATATAATGATGTTTAGGGTTTTTTAGGGGTTAAAAACCCTATTGACCAGAATAAAAAGTGATTGACCGGGTATTTCTCATAGTCCCATCCGTTCCAAATCTGGCATACAGGATAATTCACACATACTAAACATACTGTTGAAGTTTTATCAAAATATAATGATGTTGAGGGGTGGTTAGGGGTTTAAAACCCTATTGACCAGCATAAAAAGTGATTGACCCGGTATTTCTCATTGTATGATTCGTTTCAAATTTTGCATACAGGATAATTTTCACTTACTGAACATACTGTTGAAGTTTCATGAAAATATAATGATATTTAGGGGTTGTAAGGGGTTGAAAACCCAATTGACCAGCATAAAAAGTGATTGACTGGGTATTTCTAAGTGTCTGATTCGTTTTAAATTTGACATACAGGATGATTCACACATTTTTAATATAATGTTGAAGTTTCATCAAAATATAATGATGTTTAGGGGTTGTTGGGGGATAAAAACCGTATTGACCAGCATAAAAAGTGATTGACCAGGTATTTCTAATTGTCCGATTCGTTTCAAATTTGGCATACAGTATAATTCTCACATACTAAACATACTGTTGAAGTTTCATCAAAATATAATGATGTTTAGGGGTGGTTAGGGGTTAAAAACCCTATTGACCAGTATAAAAAGTGATTGACCGGGTATTTCTCATAGTCCCATTTGTTTCAAATTTGTCATACAGGATAATTCACACAAACTAAACATACTGTTGAAATTTATCAAAATATAATGATGTTTAGGGGTGGTTAGGGGTTTAAAACACTATTGACCAGCAAAAAAAGTGAATGACCCGGTATTTCCAATTGTCTGATTTGTTTCAAATTTGACATACAGGAAAATTCACACATACTAAACATACTGTTGATGTTCCATCAAAATATAATGATGTTTAGGGGTGGTTGGGGGTTAAAACCCCATTGACAAGCATAAAAAGTGATTGACCGGGTATTTCTAATTATCCGATCCATTTCAAAATTGGCATACAGGATGATTCACACATATTAAACATACTGTTAAAGTTTCATCAAAATATAATAACGTTTAGTGGTGGTTAGGGGTTAAAAAACCTATTGACCAGCATAAAAAGTGATTGACCGGGTATTTCTAATTGTCCAATTTGTTTCAAATTTGGCATACAGGATGATTCACACATATTCAGCATACTGTTGAAATTTCATCAAAATATGATGATATTTAGGGGTGGTGAAGGGTTAAAAACCCCATTGACTAGCATAAAAAATGATTGACTATGTATTTCCAAATGTTCGATTCATCTCAAATTCGGCATACAGAATAATTTGCTCATACTCAACATACTGTTGGAATTTCATGGGAATATGTCAACATCTAGGGGTGGTAAGGGGTTGAAAACCCCATTGACCAGCATAAAAAGTGATTGACTGGGTATTTCTAATTGTCCGATTCGTTTCAAATTTGGCATCCCGGATGATTTACACATACTCAAAATACTGTTAAAATTTAATGAAAATATGTTGACAACTAGAGGTGGTAAGGGGTTGAGAACCCTTTTGACCAGCATAAAAAGTGATTGACCGGGTATTTCTAATTGTGCAATTTGTTTCAAATTTCGCATACAGGAAAATTTACACATATTTAACATACTGTTGAAGTTTCATCAAAATATAATGATGTTTAGGGGTTGAAAACCCTATTGACTAGCATAAAAAGTGATTGACCAGGTATTTCCAATTGTCTGATTCATTTCAAATTATGCATACAAGAAAATTGAGCGGTAGCTACAAGAAGGGCATAAGCTATATGCCTTATTGCGGAGAACGTTTTAAACGATCCGCCATGCATTCTCCATATATCCTGAAAGTTTCATAATGATATCTTGTGTCGTCATGTTGTATGTGTGTTTTTGTAAATGAATGTCAGCTGATTTCTGTAAAATTTTTGGCTTTCAACTGCCAGTTTGCTAACTACTATAATATTATTATTTAGTTGTGAATACGTTTTGTTATCCTATATGAGTTTGTTATGGCACTTCATTATTGATAATTGATATAGAACTCTTATACCTGAAATGTGGAAGAAATGAGTGATGAAGACTGTGACAGCGAATGAATGAATGAAGACTATTGACACCAAGATGGACTGAAAAATTTGAAGAAATTTTTTTAATTTGAAATTTAAAATCAGTTTTAGACAGTAGATCTATTCAATAAAGTTATATTTAACTTAAAAACGATTTAATAATTCACACTTTCTTTGACTGAATAGCCATTAGGTGTAAGAAGGGCAAATAACATCTCTTTTTTATATTATATTACTTAATCCCTTATAACTTAATTACATATTTATACTCAAATTCTGTACAGAAGTAATTAATCTTATTGGTTTTAGGAGTTAATTATCTTATCTTAATGCCTTCTACATTTAAATTAGTTATTAAAACTTTAAACTCTGTTCCTGAAAAACTTAGATCTCAGCTATATGCCCTTCTTGTAGCTAACGCCTCAATTCACACATATTTGACATACTGTTGAAGTTCCATCGAAATAAAATGATGTTTAGGGGTGGTAAGGGGTTGAAAACCCTTTTGAACAGCATAGAAAGTGATTGATTGGGTAATTCTCATTGTCCGATTCGTTTCAAAATTGGCATACAGGATGATTCACACATATTAAACATACTGTTGAAGTTTCATCAAAATATAATAACGTTTAGTGGTGGTTAGGGGTTAAAAAACCTATTGACCAGCATAAAAAGTGATTGACCGGGTATTTCTAATTGTCCAATTCGTTTCAAATTTGGCATACAGGATGATTCACACATATTCAGCATACTGTTGAAATTTCATCAAAATATAATGATATTTAGGGGTGGTGAAGGGTTAAAAACCCCATTGACTAGCATAAAAAGTGATTGACCATGTATTTCCAAATGTTCGATTCATTTCAAATTCGGCATACAGGATAATTTGCTCATACTCAACATACTGTTGGAATTTGATGGGAATATGTCAACATCTAGGGGTGGTAAGGGGTTGAAAACCCCATTGACCAGCATAAAAAGTGATTGACTGGGTATTTCTAATTGTCCGATTCGTTTCAAATTTGGCATCCCGGATGATTTACACATACTCAAAATACTGTTAAAATTTAATGAGAATATGTTGACAACTAGAGGTGGTAAGGGGTTGAGAACCCTTTTGACCAGCATAAAAAGTGATTGACCGGGTATTTCTAATTGTCCAATTCGTTTCAAATTTCGCATACAGGAAAATTTACACATATTTAACATACTGTTGAAGTTTCATCAAAATATAATGATGTTTAGGGGTTGAAAACCCTATTGACTAGCATAAAAAGTGATTGACCAGGTATTTCCAATTGTCTGATTCATTTCAAATTATGCATACAAGAAAATTGAGGCGGTAGCTACAAGAAGGGCACATACAGCTATATGCCCTTATTGCGGAGAACGTTTTAAACGATCCGCCATTGCTTTCTCCATATATCCTGAAAGTTTCATAATGATATCTTGTGTCGTCATGTTGGTATGTGTGTTTTTGTAAATGAATGTCAGCTGATTCTGTAAAAAATTTTTTGGCTTCAACTGCCAGTTTGCTAACTACTGAATAAACTATTATAGTTGAATACGTTTTGTTATCCTATATGAGTTTGTTATGGCACTTCATTATTGATAATTGATATAGAACTCTTATACCTGAAAATGTGGAAGAAATGAGTGATGAAGACTGTGACAGCGATGAATGAATGAAGACTATTGACACCAAAGATGGGACTGAAAAATTTGAAGAAATTTTTTTAATTTGAAATTTAAAATCAGTTTTAGACAGTAGATCTAATCAATAAAGTTATATTTAACTTAATAACGATTTAATAATTCACACTTTCTTTGACTGAATAGCCATTAGGTGTAAGAAGGGCACATAAAACATCTCTTTTTTATATTATATTACTTAATCCCTTATAACTTAATTACATATTTATACTCAAATTCTGTACAGAAGTAATTAATCTTATTGGTTTTAGGAGTTAATTATCTTATCTTAATGCCTTCTACATTTAAATTAGTATAAAACTTTAAACTCTGTTCCTGAAAAACTTAGATCTCAGCTATAGCCCTTCTTGTAGCTAACGCCTCAATTCACACATATTTGACATACTGTTGAAGTTCCATCAAAATATAATGATGTTTAGGGGTGGTTAGGGGTTGAAAACCCTATTGACCAGCATAAAAGTGATTGACCGGGTATTTCTCATAGTCCCATTCGTTTCAAATTTGGCATACAGGATAATTCACACATACTAAACATACTGTTGAAGTTTTATCAAAATATATTGATGTTTAGGGGTGGTTAGGGGTTAAAAACCCTATTGACCAGCATAAAAAGTGATTGACCCGGTATTTCTAATTGTCTGATTTGTTTAAAATTTGACATACAGGATTATTCACACATACTAGACATACTCTTGATGTTCCATCAGAATATAATGATGTTTAGGGGTTTTTAGGGGTTAAAAACCCTATTGACCAGAATAAAAAGTGATTGACCGGGTATTTCTCATAGTCCCATTCGTTTCAAATTTGGCATACAGGATAATTTACACATATTTAACATACTGTTGAAGTTTCATCAAAATATAATGATGTTTAGGGGTTGAAAACCCTATACACCAGCATAAAAAGTGATTGACCAGGTATTTCCAATTGTCTGATTCATTTCAAATTATGCATACAAGAAAATTTACACATATTTGACATACTGTTGAAGTTTCATCAAAATATAATGATGTGTAGGGGTTGAAAACCCTATTGACCAGCATAAAAGGTGATTGACCGGGTATTTCCAATTGTCAGATTCATTTCAAATTCGGCATACAGGATAATTCACACATATTTCACATACTGTTGAAGTTTTATCGAAATAAAATGATGTTTAGGGGTGGTTAGGGGTTGAAAACCCTATTGACCAGCATAAAAAGTGATTGACCGAGTATTTCCAATTGTCCGATTCATCTCGAATTTGGCATACAGGTTAAATTAACACATATTTTACCTACTGTTGATGTTTCATTGAAAAATAATGATGTTTAGGGGTTGTTAGGGGTTAAAAACCCTATTGACAAGCATAAAAAGTGATCGACCGGGTATTTCCAATTGTCCAATTTATTTCAAATTTGGCATACAAGAAAATTTACACATATTTAACATATTGTTGAAGTTTCGTCAAAATATAATGATGTTTAGGGGTTGAAAACCCTATTGACCAGCATATAAAGTGATTGACCGTGTATTTCAAATTGTCAGATTCATTTCAAATTTGGCATACAATATAATTCACACATATTTTACATCCTGTTGAAGTTCCATCAAAATAAAATGATGTTTATGGGTGGTATGGGGTTGAAAACCCTTTTGGTCAGCATAGAAAGTGATTGACCGGGTAATTCTCATTGTATGATTCGTTTCAAATTTTGCATACAGGATAATTTTCACTTACTGAACATAATGTTGAAGTTTCATGAAAATAAAATGATATTTAGGGGTTGTTGGGGGATAAAAACCGTATTGACCAGCATAAAAAGTGATTGACCAGGTATTTCTAATTGTCCGATTCATTTCAAATTTGGCATACAGGATAATTCACACATACTAAACATACTGTTGAAGTTTCATCGAAATATAATGATGTTTAGGGGTGGTTAGGGGTTAAAAACCCTATTGACCAGTATAAAAAGTGATTGACCGGGTATTTCTCATAGTCCCATTTGTTTCAAATTTGGCATACAGGATAATTCACACATACTAAACATACTGTTGAAGTTTTATCAAAATATAATGATGTTTAGGGGTGGTTAGGGGTTTAAAACACTATTGACCAGCAAAAAAAGTGAATGACCCGGTATTTCCAATTGTCTGATTTGTTTCAAATTTGACATACAGGATAATTCACACATACTAAACATACTGTTGATGTTCCATCAAAATATAATGATGTTTAGGGGTGTTGGGGGTTAAAACCCCATTGACAAGCATGAAAAGTGATTGACCGGGTATTTCTAATTATCCGATCCATTTCAAAATTGGCATACAGGATGATTCACACATATTAAACATACTGTTGAAGTTTCATCAAAATATAATAACGTTTAGTGGTGGTTAGGGGTTGAAAACCCCATTGACCAGCATAAAAAGTGATTGACCGGGTATTTCTAATTGTCCAATTCGTTTCAAATTTCGCATACAAGAAAATTTACACATATTAAACATACTGTTGAAGTTTCATCAAAATATAATGATGTTTAGGGGTTGAAAACCCTATTGACCAGCATAAAAAGTGATTGACCAGGTATTTCCAATTGTCTGATTCATTTCAAATTATGCATACAAGAAAATTTACACATATTTGACATACTGTTGAAGTTTCATCAAAATATAATGATGTTTAGGGGTTGAAAACCCTATTGACAAGCATAAAAGGTGATTGACCGGGTATTTCCAATTGTCAGATTCATTTCAAATTTGGCATACAGGATAATTCACACATTTTTCACATACTGTTGAAGTTCTATCGAAATAAAATGATGTTTAGGGGTTGTTAGGGGTTAAAAACCCTATTGACAAGCATAAAAAGTGATCGACCGGGTATTTCCAATTGTCCAATTTATTTCAAATTTGGCATACAAGAAAATTTACACATATTTAACATATTGTTGAAGTTTCATCAAAATATAATGATGTTTAGGGGTTGAAAACCCTATTGACCAGCATAAAAAGTGATTGACCGTGTATTTCAAATTGTCAGATTCATTTCAGATTTGGCATACAATATAATTCACACATATTTCACATACTGTTGAAGTTCCATCGAAAAAAAATGATGTTTAGGGGTGGTAAGGGGTTGAAAACCCTTTTGAACAGCATAGAAAGTGATTGATTGAGTAATTCTAATTGTCCGATTTTTCTCAAATTTTGCATACAGGATAATTCTCACTTACTGAACATACTGTTGAAGTTTCATGAAAATATAATGATATTTAGGGGTTGTAAGGGGTTGAAAACCCTATTGACCAGGATAAAAAGTGATTGACTGGGTATTTCTAAGTGTCTAATTCGTTTCAAATTTGGCATACGGGATGATTCACACATTTTTAACATACTGTTGAAGTTTCATCAAAATATAATGATGTTAGGGGTTGTTAGGGGTTAAAAACCCTATTGACCAGCATAAAAAGTGATTGACCAGGTATTTCTAATTGTCCGATTCATTTCAAATTTGGCATACAGGATAATTCACACATACTAAACATACTGTTGAAGTTTCATCAAAATATAATGATGTTTAGGGGTGGTTAGGGGTTAAAAACCCTATTGACCAGTATAAAAAGTGATTGACCGGGTATTTCTCATAGTCCCATTTGTTTCAAATTTGGCATACAGGATAATTCACACATACTAAACATACTGTTGAAGTTTTATCAAAATATAATGATGTTTAGGGGTGGTTAGGGGTTTAAAACACTATTGACCAGCAAAAAAAGTGAATGACCCGGTATTTCCAATTGTCTGATTTGTTTCAAATTTGACATACAGGATAATTCACACATACTAAACATACTGTTGATGTTCCATCAAAATATAATGATGTTTAGGGGTGTTGGGGGTTAAAACCCCATTGACAAGCATGAAAAGTGATTGACCGGGTATTTCTAATTATCCGATCCATTTCAAAATTGGCATACAGGATGATTCACACATATTAAACATACTGTTGAAGTTTCATCAAAAATAAATAACGTTTAGTGGTGGTTAGGGGTTGAAAACCCTATTGACCAGCATAAAAAGTGATTGACCGGGTATTTCTAATTGTCCAATTCGTTTCAAATTTCGCATACAAGAAAATTTACACATATTAAACATACTGTGAAGTTTCATCAAAATATAATGATGTTTAGGGGTTGAAAACCCTATGACCAGCATAAAAAGTGATTGACCAGGTATTCCAATTGTCTGATTCATTTCAAATTATGCATACAAGAAAATTTACACATATTTGACATACTGTTGAAGTTTCATCAAAATATAATGATGTTTAGGGGTTGAAAACCCTATTGACAAGCATAAAAGGTGATTGACCGGGTATTTCCAATTGTCAGATTCATTTCAAATTTGGCATACAGGATAATTCACACATTTTTCACATACTGTTGAAGTTCTATCGAAATAAAATGATGTTAGGGGTTGTTAGGGGTTAAAAACCCTATTGACAAGCATAAAAAGTGATCGACCGGGTATTTCCAATTGTCCAATTTATTTCAAATTTGGCATACAAGAAAATTTACACATATTTAACATATTGTTGAAGTTTCATCAAAATATAATGATGTTTAGGGGTTGAAAACCCTATTGACCAGCATAAAAAGTGATTGACCGTGTATTTCAAATTGTCAGATTCATTTCAGATTTGGCATACAATATAATTCACACATATTTCACATACTGTTGAAGTTCCATCGAAAAAAAATGATGTTTAGGGGTGGTAAGGGGTTGAAAACCCTTTTGAACAGCATAGAAAGTGATTGATTGAGTAATTCTAATTGTCCGATTTTTCTCAAATTTTGCATACAGGATAATTCTCACTTACTGAACATACTGTTGAAGTTTCATGAAAATATAATGATATTTAGGGGTTTAAGGGGTTAACCCTATTGACCAGGATAAAAAGTGATTGACTGGGTATTTCTAAGTGTCTAATTCGTTTCAAATTTGGCATACGGGATGATTCACACATTTTTAACATACTGTTGAAGTTTCATCAAAATATAATGATGTTTAGGGGTTGTTGGGGGATAAAAACCGTATTGACCAGCATAAAAAGTGATTGACCGGGTATTTCTAATTGTCCAATTCGTTTCAAATTTGGCATACAGGATGATTCACACATATTCAGCATACTGTTGAAATTTCATCAAAATATAATGATATTTAGGGGTTGTGAAGGGTTAAAAACCCCATTGACTAGCATAAAAAGTGATTGACCATGTATTTCCAAATGTTCGATTCATTTCAAATTCGGCATACAGGATAATTTGCTCATACTCAACATACTGTTGGAATTTGATGGGAATATGTCAACATCTAGGGGTGGTAAGGGGTTGAAAACCCCATTGACCAGCATAAAAAGTGATTGACTGGGTATTTCTAATTGTCCGATTCGTTTCAAATTTGGCATCCCGGATGATATACACATACTCAAAATACTGTTAAAATTTAATGACAATATGTTGACAACTAGAGGTGGTAAGGGGTTGAGAACCCTTTTGACCAGCATAAAAAGTGATTGACCGGGTATTTCTAATTGTCCAATTCGTTTCAAATTTCGCATACGAGAAAATTTACACATATTTAACATACTGTTGAAGTTTCATCAAAATATAATGATGTTTAGGGGTTGAAAACCCTATTGACCAGCATAAAAAGTGATTGACCAGGTATTTCCATTGTCAGATTCATTTCAAATATGCATACAAGAAAATTTACACATATTGACATACTGTTGAAGGTTTGATCAAAATATAATGATGTTTAGGGGTTGAAAACCTATTGACCAGCATAAAAGGTGATTGACCGGGTATTTCCAATTGTCAGATTCATTTCAAATTTGGCATACAGGATAATTCACACATATTCACATACTGTTGAAGTTTTATCGAAATAAAATGATGTTTAGGGGTTGTTAGGGGTTAACAAACCCTATTGACAAGCATAAAAAGTGATCGAACGCGGTATTTCCAATGTCCAATTTATTTCAAATTTGGCATACAGAAAATTTACACATATTTAACATATGTTGAAGTTTCGTCAAAATAATGATGTTTAGGGGTTGAAAACCCTATTGACCAGCATATAAAGTGATTGACCGTGTATTTCAAATTGTCAGATTCATTTCAAATTTGGCATACAATATAATTCACACATATTTTACATCCTGTTGAAGTTCCATCAAATAAATGATGTTTATGGGTGGTATGGGGTTGAAAACCCTTTTGGTCAGCATAGAAAGTGATTGACCGGTAATTCTCATTGTATGATTCGTTTCAAATTTTGCATACAGGATAATTTCACTTACTGAACATAATGTTGAAGTTTCATGAAAATAAAATGATATTTAGGGGTTGTTGGGGGATAAACAGTATTGACCAGCATAAAAAGTGATTGACCGGGTATTTCTAATTGTCCAATTCGTTTCAAATTTGGCATACAGATGATTCACACATATTCAGCATACTGTTGAAATTTCATCAAAATATAATGATATTTAGGGGTGTGAAAGGGTTAAAAACCCCTTTGACTAGCATAAAAAGTGATTGACCTGTATATTTCAAATTGTTCGAATTCATTTCAAATTCGGCATACAGGATAATTTGCTCATACTCAACATACTGTTGGAATTTGATGGGAATATGTCAACATCTAGGGGTGGTAAGGGGTTGAAAACCCCATTGACCAGCATAAAAAGTGATTGACTGGGTATTTCTAATTGTCCGATTCGTTTCAAATTTGGCATCCCGGATGATATACACATACTCAAAATACTGTTAAAATTTAATGACAATATGTTGACAACTAGAGGTGGTAAGGGGTTGAGAACCCTTTTGACCACATAAAAAGTGATTGACCGGTATTTCTAATTGTCCAATTCGTTTCAAATTTCGCATACGAAAAATTTACACATATTTAACATACTGTTGACGTTTCATCAAAATATAATGATGTTTAGGGGTTGAAAACCCTATGACCAGCATAAAAATGATTGACCAGGTATTTCCAATTGTCAGATTCATTTCAAATTATGCATACAAGAAATTACACATATTTGCATACTGTTGAAGTTTCATCAAAATATAATGATGTTTAGGGGTTGAAACCCTATTGACCAGCATAAAAGGGATTGACCGGTATTGTCCAATTGTCAGATTCATTTCAAATTTGGCATACAGGATAATTCACACATATTCACATACTGTTGAAGTTTTATCGAAATAAAATGATGTTTAGGGGTTGTTAGGGGTAAAAACCCCGATTGACAAGCATAAAAAGTGATCGACCGGGTATTTCCAATTGTCCATTATTTCAAATTTGGCATACAAGAAAATTTACACATATTTAACATATTGTGAAGTTTCGTCAAAATATAATGATGTTTAGGGGTTGAAAACCCTATTGACCAGCATATAAAGTGATTGACCGTGTATTTCAAATTGTCAGATTCATTTCAGATTTGGCATACCGGATGATATACACATACTCAAAATACTGTTAAAATTTAATGACAATATGTTGACAACTAGAGGTGGTAAGGGGTTGAGAACCCTTTTGACCAGCATAAAAAGTGATTGACCGGGTATTTCTAATTGTCCAATTCGTTTCAAATTTCGCATACGAGAAAATTTACACATATTTAACATACTGTTGAAGTTTCATCAAAATATAATGATGTTTAGGGGTTGAAAACCCTATTGACCAGCATAAAAAGTGATTGACCAGGTATTTCCAATTGTCAGATTCATTTCAAATTATGCATACAAGAAAATTTACACATATTTGACATACTGTTGAAGTTTCATCAAAATATAATGATGTTTAGGGGTTGAAAACCCTATTGACCAGCATAAAAGGTGATTGACCGGGTATTTCCAATTGTCAGATTCATTTCAAATTTGGCATACAGGATAATTCACACATATTTCACATACTGTTGAAGTTTTATCGAAATAAAATGATGTTTAGGGGTTGTTAGGGGTTAAAAACCCTATTGACAAGCATAAAAAGTGATCGACCGGGTATTTCCAATTGTCCAATTTATTTCAAATTTGGCATACAAGAAAATTTACACATATTTAACATATTGTTGAAGTTTCGTCAAAATATAATGATGTTTAGGGGTTGAAAACCCTATTGACCAGCATATAAAGTGATTGACCGTGT
>NW_024090465.1:0-31151 GCF_014356525.2 Nilaparvata lugens
CCTGTACCCCTAATTGCCGGTCAGGAATGCTACCTTGAGCCCGGTCTGACGCTCAAGTTTGCTTCAGCGTTTTTGGCTCAAGCAAAAGTCGGAGCATGTAAGTCGTGGGGTCTGGACGGTAAAAAGGATCGGACGGTCTTCAAGCTTAAGTCGTCAAACTTAAAAATGTATCGGGCCGGCAATCTTTTTCCATCAAACCGTCCGTCTTTTGCCTATCCACCAAAACCTAAAACGCGTAAAAATGGAGATAGAGAGATTGTGATTTCAGATTCGGATTCAGCGCCCTCAAATAATAAAATGCCTCGCGAGTACTTGAAATAAGCAAGTTTTTTTATCGAAATATGTAACGCTTTTTCTTTTTTGATTCTCATGATACTCTCAGAATTGATGTTGATATTATGATTTTAGTTGTATCGACAATAATATTAATATTAAAAATAATTATTAGCATTAGAATGCTAATAGAACAGATCTAACTATATGCAGAAGACAATTCAACTATACAACAAAAAAGCTTATTAATTTTATGCCAGAACATTTCATTGCAAGAAAACCTACAAAAAGCACTTAAATTAAAAATTGAAAGCTGGATAAAGACAGAAGATATCATTCCTAAATATTTTAATTTGATGTAAATATACTGTCTTCCTCAGTTCCTCTGAATTTATTATTAGTAGGGCTATACTCCCAGATTAATTTTCTCTCTCTGAGTTTAAGTTTTATTTTTTGTGTCATGTGTACTGTATTGTATTGTTTTTCTAATTCTCTCTTGCTTACAAAAGGAATGCATATATGCTACAAATGAATTACATTATGTTACTAAATGATTACATATGTACAGTGAATTGTAGATTAATAATTACATGAATCATCTCTTTTTCTTTTGAGTTTTAAATTATTATGAATTCATTCTACTTTTTCTGCTCTCTTAGTATTTCACTCAAGTACTTCTTCTTTTCGGATTGAGATTTTATTTTTTTTATGTTTTCATACATTCCATATGTTTCTTTTTTCTTTATTATATTTTTCTATTTTCGACTGAATCTCAAGCCACTAATTATAGCCGATGATTACTCGTTGACATCGCTCAAACTACTTAGTTTTGCTGGTAACGCCAATGATAATATTATATCGATTTTTAAATGAAAATATTTTAATTTTAAGTTTTTGCAATGTATTGTATATGAAATTTTTATATTTTCACATTTGTAAAGTTTGTTTAATAATTTTGGCAATAAATATTTCTTTCTTTCTTTCATATTTCTTTCTTTCTTTCAATAATTTGTTTTAAACAACTATGCTAATATCATTAAAAGCTTACCGAGTTAAAAGCAGAGAAAAGTCAGGAGAACAAATAATAAGCTACATCGAGTTATCAATATTGCATGCCTCATTGATTGCAATTAAGTAGTCCACACGACAGCTGATTTTTTGCCAAATTACAATGGGATATTCATTCATTCATTTCATGTATTGTATAAAATACTATATAATCATAATACAATTATGACATTGGAGGAAAAACTAGGCTGAGCCTGTACTATTCTCTTTCCCAAACAATTTTGATAAAATGTTAATGTTATCCAAAAGATAGGTATGTAATCACACACTGCTTCGGCACTGATTTTCGTCCAAGAATGATGATTTAAAATTTTGAATTTTGAAGGTTGATTTTATACTCTAAATGAAGCACAGAATGTATCACAATAAATTAAAACACTTTAGAAATATTGCACTTATTCAAAAAATTTGAATACAAAATCAAAAACCTACCACCTATTTGCATGCAAGTAATAATCAATCGACAGCTGATTTATGATGTCTATAGTCTGATTTTTACGGTAGTATTGGTGTTCGAAAGAGACTTCTTTTCCTTTTGCTTTGACCTGTTGTTATGGTTTTCTCAAAAATTAATAAGTAATTTATCAATTAAAATGTCTAGGAAAAATCCTAAATAAACATAGAGCTTTCTGTCCTATCGTACCGTGACGTGTCGTCCCGGAATGTGAGTGTGAGCGCTGTTATCAGGTCTGGCTGCAACTGTCTACAACGTTGATGGAAAGATACATTTTCAAGATGTTCGATTTTTGAACGGGTAGTATTATAGTCAACTGTCTACTAATGTTGATGGAAAGATACATTTTCAAGATGTTCGATGTTTTTGAATGGGTAGTATTATAGTCCACTAGACAGCTGATTTATGATGAATAATTCTATAGTCTGATTTTTACTCTAATATTGGCGTATGAAGGAGGCTCATTTTTCCTTTTGTATTATCCTTAAAATGCAAAATTTCAAAAAACCTCGTATATACGTCGACGCGCAATTTAAAGAGGAACATAACATACCTGTCGAATTTCATGAAAATCTATTTCCGCGTTTCACCGTAAATGAGGAACATATAGAAAACAAAATTATAAACATATTTTCAGATTAATCTTGCAATTCTCGAAGCAATGCAACGTGAGAAAATTTGTGTCTTTTTAACAACCAGTCCCTACTCCAACGTGAACGATGAACTCTACCTTTTCACTTTCCTTGCCCTATTACCATAGGTAAGGAAAGTATTGCTTTCCGAAAAAAATTAAGGTACCCCAATTTATAAATTTCTATATGTTTCAAGGTCCCCTGAGTCCAAAAAAGGTGTTTTGGGTATTGGTGTGTGGTGTGTGTGTGTGTGTGTGTGTGTGTGTGTGTGTGTGTGTGGGTGTGTGTGTGTGTGTGTGTGGTGTGTGTGGTGTGTGTGTGTGTGTGTTGTGTGTGTGTGTGTGTGTGTGTGGTGTGTGTGTGGTGTGTGTGTGGTGTGTGGGTGTGTGTGTGTGTGGTGTGTGTGTGTGTGTGTGTGTGTGTGTGTTGTGTGTGTGTGTGTGTGTGTGTGTGTGTGTGTGTGTGTGTGTGTGGGTGTGTGTGGTGTGTGGTGTGTGTGTGTGTGTGTGTGTGTGTGTGTGTGTGGTGTGTGTGTGTGTGTGTGTGTGTGTGTGTGTGTGTGTGTGTGTGGGTGTGGTGTGTGTGTGTGTGTGTGGTGTGTGTGTGTGTGTGTGTGTGTGTGTGGTGTGTGTGTGTGTGGTGTGTGTGTGTGTGTGTGTGTGTGTGTGTGTGTGTGTGTGGTGTGTGTGTGTGGTGTGTGTGTGTGTGTGTGTGTGTGTGGTGTGTGTGTGTGTGTGGTGTGTGTGTGTGTGTGTGTGTGTGTGTGTGTGTGTGTGTGTGTGTGTGTGTGTGTGTGTGTGTGTGTGTGTGTGTGTGTGTGTGTGTGTGTGTGTGTGGTGTGTGTGTGTGACTGTGACTGTAACAGCTAGATGGAAATTCGATGAAAGCTGTTCAAAAGTTATTTGCCAGCCGGGAGTCGAACCGGTACCTCCTAATTGCCGGTCAGGAATGCTTACCCTTACACCAAACTGACAATCTCTGGATAGCAGCGCACATTTTATACGAAGCCATAGCGGCCAGCCAGTCTACAGATGGAAATTACTGAGATATTGCTATTATTCAAAAGCCAATGAATTGATTATTATTATTATTAAACGAAAATCCAAATTAAATGCTGTGATTCACCCCGAAGACTTCTGCTACAGCAAATATTGACAACAGGGTAAACAGCTAGATAGAAATTTGATGAGCGCTATTATTCAAAAATTATTTGTCAGCCCGGGAATCGAACCCAGTACCTCAGTAATTTCCATCTGTAGACTAGCTGGCCTCTTGGCTTCGTATAAAATGTGCGCGCTATCCAGAGATGTCAGTTTGGTGTAAGGGTAAGCATTCCTGACCGGCAATTAGGAGGTACTGGGTCGATTCACGTGCTGACAAATGATTTTTGAATAGTGGCGCTCTTCGGAATTTCCATCTAGCTGTTCACCCTGTTGTCAATATTTTCAGTAGCAGAAGTCTTCGGGGTGAATCACAGCATTTAATTTGGATTTTCGTTTAATAATAATAAGTATCATTTTGTGTTGATACTGTATCATGTGTGGAGATACTGTATCATTTGTGTTTTTTGGCTTCTATTATGGAAACCGGGGGAGGGTTTGCCTCACAATCAATTAGGCACATTGGCTGGAAGTCGGAACTATTCATTGGATGCCGTCTACCATTACATGAGATGGTGAGTAAGTCAACTTTCAACTAGTAGTTCTGTGAACAGTAGACCTCGCGCAGTTAAAAACCACAGTCTCCTCTATACTGTCCATCAGAGTAAATTTTGTCCTGTCGGCGTGATATCAGTGTATAAACGACTAATGGCTGTTTGGGTTGTTGTATCGACAATGCTAATAATTTGATGTAAACAGTTATGCTACTATCATCAAAAGCTTACCGAGTTGAAAGCAGAGAAAAGTCGGGAGAAAAATAATACTATGCTACTTCGAGTTATCAATAGCATGCCTCACTGCATGCAATTAATAGTCCACACAACAGCTGTTTTTTCATGAAGTTACATTGAGGTATTGAATTGCATGCGTCATCTCATGCAATTTATAATCTACTCGACAGCTGATCTATGATGTACTAGTAATTCTGTGAACAGTAGACGTCACGCAGTATTCTCATCCACAAGTACCTGATTGAAACTATAGACCTTATGGATATACAGCAATAGACGGCTTCTCCACACATCTGTTTAATCACTTTTCAGCTGATTTATGATGATTCATTTTATAGTCTGATTTTTACTCTGATATTGGCGAATGAAGGAGGCTCCTTTTTCCTTTTATATTATACTTGAAATGCAAAATTTCCAAAAACCTTGTACATATATACGTCGACGCGAAATTCAAAAAGGAACATATGTGTCAAATTTCATAAAAATCTATTGCTGCGTTTCGCCGTAAATGCGGAACATAAAAACATATAAACATGAAGAGAAATGCGAAACCGTCCACTTGAATCTTAGACCTCACTTCTCTCGGTCAACTATGAAATCTACTGATCTGCACCTAAGATACAAGATAGCATAAGAAGATATGTCATGGTTTGTAGAATTCATTCAAAGTTTAAAAGTTTTGTATCAAATTATGGTGTTGTGTATCAAGGTGTTGAGGTGATACTGCATTTTATTGTGGTGATACTGTATCATATTGAGGTGATATCATAGAGAAATGATAGCATAAGAAGACATGCCATGGTTTGTAGAATTTATTCGAAGTTTAGTAGATTTGTATCAAATTATGGTGTTGTGTATCAAGTTGAGATGATACTGTATCATTTAGTGTTGATACTGTATCATTTATGGTGATATAGAGAAAATATAGCATAAGAAGATATCCCAAGGCATAGGTCGTCTATATTGCAAATTTTTTCTCCGATTACTGTCGACTACTGTCTATTATTAGTGTGTTGTTGGGAGTGTAAGAGTGTAAGAAGGGCACAGTATGAGAGACTACCAGCGTCACATAGCTTCACCAAAAACAACTACTAGGACTATCGGCTTCAGTTAACACTCACATTTGCAACATAACGGTCCAACACCATGGCATGTCACCCTGAATGATACATTATCAACACTAAATGATACAGTGTCATCTCAACTTGTTACACAACACCATAATTTGATACAAAACTTACAAGCTTCGACTAAATTCTACAAACCATGGCATATCTTCTTATGTTATCTTGTATCTATGTTGTCATGTTAATTGTCATTTTATGTATGGTGAGGTCCACGTTAAAATGGCTGTGGATAAAGATAGTACAACAGCGTTTGCTATATCTCTGCCTTAATTATATTTCTACATTGTCAAAAACAGATTTGGCACCGTTGCGGAGCTAGAATAGAATAGTGCTACCTGCTTTGTCGAATGATAGACAAGGAACAAGCAACACCAAAGTTAAATAAAATACTGTCATTATAACAAGGACCTCACTATAGGCTAATGTCATTGAACGAACTTGATTCTATTTTAAATGTACAAATTTTAATAACACTTGAATAATTTCTTAATTTACAGTTCAATTTTGCATTTCTCTTATGTTTAAATGTTTATATGTTGCGCATTTACGGCGAAACGCGGTAATGTTTTCATGAAATTCGACAGGTATGTTCCTTTTTAATAGCGCGTCGACGTACGTTTCAAGGATAATATAAAAGGAAAAGGAGCCTCCTATGCCAATATTAGAGTAAAAATCAGACTATAGAATTATATTATTCATCATAAATCAGCTGACAAGTGATTACAACAGATGTGTGGAGAAGCCACACAAGTTCACAGAACTACTAGTATAGGCTAATGTCATTGAATGAAGCTTGATTCGATTTAAATGTACAATTTTAATAACACTTGAATTAATTTCTTAATTTTTTATTTGCAGCCTATGCACTGAACACCCATTTGACGGAACCGAGGGCAATCTAAATCAGCTGTTAGACAAGAGTAAACAACAGCTGGAATCAGCTGATTTTTTGGTTGAATCAGCTGATTGCGCTCTCAAACGCGCTGTGGTGAGACTGCTCATATGCGCGCGCAGTTGGTTCTGTAACCGTCCTCCAGTCTCTCAGAAGGTTAGCTAGTTTATTTTTTTATATATTTATTAATCTTGAATGAAAAAGAGTAAGACATTGTCAAAAAACCACTGATTTATTGATAATTAGAAAGACCGGTTTCGGTTATTACACCATTGTCAATCTCTGATAAACTAAAACTAAATACAAGAGCAGCAGAATTATACTAGTAGGCGAGTACTGCTATTGGTCGAGGGCATGAACGCCTGCCATTGGCCTAGTAGACAGTCCTTCTCCCCTCAACGGTGTGACAAAATGGCGGCTTACGCAACAGACTCGCCATGATAACAAAATTTACTTCCAGAACAAAGTAAGAACCAAGAAAACAAGTAAAAGATGATAAAACAAATATGTAAATAGAAAACTATTGACTAATGTATGCTTACAATTTTATGATAAAACGAAATTTGTAGTGTTGTATTGGTTGAAATGAATCTGGTCATTTAAATATACTGGAATTTTCCTTAACTATTTATTACTCTTGTTATTTCTAAAGCCTCTAGAATTTTCAAAGATTTGCCTTTGTTATTAACATGCAGAAACTCAACATTCTCATGAACTGTGAACTTGTTATTATTTGTTATCAAATGTTCTGCAAAGTTAGATTCCCCATTTTGTTTATTCCAATCTCTGATGTGTTCTTTAATTCTACTTTTGAAACTTCTACCAGTCTGACCCACATAACAAGCATTACAATCATCACATTCAAGTTTGTACACCCCGCTTTTATCCCAAATATCAATTCTGTCTATACTCCAGCTAAATAGACTATTTAAAATCGGTTTGGTCTTGAAAGCAACATGAAATCCATTCCTCTTCAATTCCCTACCTATCTTAATTACCACAATATCAACTTCTCAACTACACAAAAAGTATTTATTAATCGTTATTTATTTCTTAAAAGCACTGTCGGTTCACGACTCTTCCCTGATGAGTTATGAATCTCAATCTTAACCAAAACTATTGTGAGGTCCACGTTATAATGGCAGTGAAGGAAGATAGCAAAACAACGTTGCCGAACCTCTGTCTTGTCAATGCCTTCTATAGACGGTAGCTGATACAGGTTTATTGATGTAATATTAAGGGACGTTTGCACAGTATAGATTGCTAAACTCGATCTGAGTTAATCTGAAAGTTTAAACTTGAATCGGTTTTCTCAGAGCATTTACTAATCCAGTTTAAGTTAAACTAGTTTAGCGTTAAGTTGGTAATAGAATGTCATTGTTTATAATTATATCAGGAAGGAACGCATGCGCGTTACGGTGCTGACTGAGACCGAGAGTGGTTTGCGATTTTTACAGGAAATTTGTTATTTGTTTACAAACCATCAGTAAATTGAGGTTATGTAGCTACTATTTCCTCGTACCAAATCCACAGAGCTGTAAGCTGTACGGTAATAAAAGTGAAAAGCGATTAAGAAGTTCTTCATAAAATGATGG
The DNA here is from genome assembly GCF_014356525.2 of Nilaparvata lugens. NCBI lineage: Eukaryota > Metazoa > Arthropoda > Insecta > Hemiptera > Delphacidae > Nilaparvata > Nilaparvata lugens. The sequence goes on from NW_024090465.1 coordinate 7,933, forward strand.
AATGCTATATTACTATTAGATACAATTTATATTTAGTTGCCACCAAAAATATATTTTAGAATGTAAGAAAAAGTTATTTTGTTACGCTTAAATCTACTACGGTCTTCCTTGTTTATTAGAAATCTTTCGAAAGCAAAATATCTCTGTTATGTGTTTTAAGAACATGTTTTCTAATCAAAGACCACTGTTAAAAATTGTCTTATTCTCTATCAAGTGGTGTATTTAATCAAATACTAAATTGGCAGTTACTTTACTCAAGCAAAACCCTTTACAAAATTCTCTATCATCCCAGAAATTTGAATGATTTGTTTTTTGCCTAATTTTTCTCAGTTTCAAAATTTCTTCGCAGTCATCTGTATCAATCGCATTAAAAACTTCTATCAATCATTATAATTATATTTACATTAAATAATGATTTACTCTCACCTAAATAATAATTATTATCGTCTACCACAGCAGCATTAAAAACAACCGTTGAAAAATCAGCTGTTACCCCATCAAATCTTTATAGATGTCAAGTTAATCCAAATTATTTTGTTTAAACCTTCTGCTTTGGAGGTTTAAACTTTCCAAGAGTTTAAACTCAATACAGAGTTTAAACTGATACTGTGCAAACGGAATTTTAGTTTGAAAAAAAAAAAAACCAGTTTTGGTTTAAGCTTTAGCTTAAACTTACACTTTGCAAACGGCCCTAACTGTTTATTCTCGTTTAAAATAATCAATTATATTTCATAAAGCTAGGAATTATATTTTTCAATAATTTCATAATGAGTTTACATAATTAAGATGAAATATTTTGTTAATTAATTATTAATTCCAAGTTGTTGAAAGACGATCTGGCAACAGAGTAAAGCGAGAAAGAGATAGCGCTATCCGCTTTGTTGAATGATAGCAAGGATGTAATACCATTGCTAATCAAACACTGCCATTATAATGTGGACCTCACTATAGGAAGATGACAACATAATGATACAGTATCAACACAATATGATACAGTATCAACACAATATGATACAGTATCATCTGAGCTTGATACATAACACCATAATTTGACACAAAACTTCCAAACCTTGGCAACAGTGCAGAGGTAGGAAAGATAGCGTTATCTGATTTTTGATGATCACTTTCTATTTGTTTTAATTTCAACTATTTTGTTTGAGTTTTTTATTGTACAAAAATATTATTCTTATGTATGAGTTCTTGTTGTAAGAGTATCTAGAACCTACAACTGACAGCAAATTGTGAATCATATTGTTTTACTTTTTGTGTAGTTGAGAAGTTGATATTGTGGTAATTATTCATATTGAATGAAAAAGACTAAGAAATTGTCAAAAACCACAGATTTATTGATACTTGAGAAAGACCGGTTTCGGTTATTACACCATTGTCAATCTCTGATAAACTAAAACTAAATACAAGAGCAGCAGAATTTATACTAGTAGGGGAGTACTGCTATTGGTCGAGGGCATGAACGCCTGCCATTGGCCCAGCTAGACAGTCTCCTCCCACTCAACAGTGTGACAAAATGGCGGCTTAAGCAACAGAATCGCCATGATAACAAAATTTACTTTCAGTACAAATAAGAACCAAGAAAACAAGTGTGAAAGATAATAAAACAAATATGTAAATGGAAAAACTATTGACTAATATTTATGCTTACAATTTTATGATAAAACTAAATTCGTAGTTATTTTTATTCAATTTTCAATCACCTATTAAATTTGTTTTTTCAAATGTGAGAATATTGATACTGATAGGCACGCATCATAAAAAGTATTGAAACCCTACCTTATAGAAATAGACACGGCCAGACATCTGTGTAATGCATGCAATGAATAATCCACTTGTCAGCTGATTGATTATGAATAATTATGTAGTCTGATTAATCCTATCTACATTTATATATAATAAAATATTGAATGAAAAAGAATAAGAAATTGTCAAAAACCACAGATTTATTGATACTTAGTTTATCAGAGATTGACAATGGTGTAATAACCGAAACCGGTCTTTCTCTAAGTATCAATAAATCTGTGGTTTTTGACAATTTCGTAGTCTTTTTTATTCAATCATATTGTTTTGATTTTTATGAGGTATAAAAAACTTTTTGAATTGAATTGAATTTATTATTCACTAGCAGGTAACCCGTGCTCCGCAAAGATCTGTTAAAATAGATTGAATTTAGAAAAACTGGATAGGCCTACTTGACATACACACTGAAATCTTGAAGATTTGAAAATAGGCCTATAACCATCCTCGGTAAATTAAGAATCTTAATGCAAAATGTCAAGTTTATCAGTTGAGTAGTTGAGACGTGATGATGTTGTGTATCAAGGTGAGATGATACTGTATCATATCGTGGGGATACTGTATCATTCATGGTGATACCATAGTGATGATGCGTCATTCGTGAATTTCCTATCCCCTACGTGTATAAGCCAGTTCTTCATTATATTATAGAGATATAGGGCCGATTTCCAAGCTCGGGATTTGGCTAAGTTCTAGATTTTAAACAGCTGGAGTCAGAAAATTGGCTCTCCGAAACGGGGTGTGGTCGTAGTCATTGTCATAGTCACGTTTGAATTAAATTTCGAAGAACATGAAAATTGAACACTAAATAGAATAAAGAGAAAATAGTGTAAAGTTTCAGCTATTTTGAATTATTTAGGAATGTTTAATTTAGTCAAGGAAACACGTTTCCAATTATAGAAATGAGAAAGTGAAAAATGCGACTACTGTTATAAAAGCTGCGGCTACGCCCCGTTTCGGAAAGCCAATTTTCTGACTCCAGCTGTTTAAAGTCTAGAACTTAGCTGAATCCCGAGCTTGGAGGCCGGCCCATTGAGAAAAGATAGCATAAGAAGATATGCCATGGTTTGTAGAATTCATTCAAAGTTTGGAAGCTTTGTATCAAATTATGGAGTTGTGTATCAAGATGAGATGAGACTTTAGCATATTGTGTTGATACTGTATCATATTTATTGATACTGTATCACATGTGTTGATACTGTATCACTTTGTGGTGATACCATAGAGAAATGATAGCATAAGAAGATATGCCATAGTTTGTAGAATTCATTCAAATTTCGGTAGTTTGGTATCAAATTATGGTGTTGTGTATCAAGTTGAGATGATACTTTTTATCATATTGTGCTGATACTGTATCATATATGTTGATACTGAATCATTTTGTGTTGATGCCAGAGAGAAATTATAGCATAAGGAGATATGCCATGGTTTGTAGAATTCATTCAAAGTTTTGTTATCAATTTTTGGAGTTGTGTATTAAGTTGAGATGATACTGTATGATATTATGCTGATACTGTATCATATGTGTTGATACTGTATCATTTTGTGTTGATGCCAGAGAGAAATGATAGCATAAGGGATATGCCATGGTTTGTAGAATTCATTCAAAGTTTGGAACTCATTCAAATTATGGAGTTGTGTATCAAGTTGAGATGATACTTTATTAAAAAAATATTTTTCATCATTTGATTCAAAAATTTGCTTCCATAACTGAGATCAGATTTTATTTTTATACAAACCTGAAATGGCGGCTAATTTAAAAAGCTGTGATACAACAATCTGAATTTCAAAACAACAGAAATTAAGTTTTTTGTAGGTATTCTATTCCAATTTCTTTTAAAAATAATAGAAATCCTATTTAAAAATAAGTGATTTCAATGCATTAATTCTGAAATAACTTTTCAATATTATTTACTAGCCGTCAGGCTCGCTTCGCTTGCCATATCCGTCTAGCCTTCGCTCGCCTGCATTTTTCATTTGAGCATTTTTATCATATGTTAGGACGATCCAGTCGGGGGTCCAGACAAAACGTCTGGCTAAACGGATATGGCGAGCGAATCGAGCCTGACGGCTAGTAATATGATATTCCCAGGAATAGCTCTGATTGAAGTAGCAGTGCCCAATCAATTTTTCCGCGATAAATGCATTTCAGTCTTCAACTTGGTGCCAACCTAACAAAGTCAACTCAACTTAATGCCAACCTGACAAAATTATTAATTTAGTTACCAGTTAACAACTGTTTCGAAGAGGTACTCTCTCTAGATTAAAGTTCTATATTAACATATTATGGTATGGAAATTTTTCAATTATATTAAGAGATTGGAATAAGAAGAATATACATGCTAAAAGACGAACTTTAAACCCTTAAAAACCACCCTTAGAGTTAAAATATTGCCAAAAGATTTCTTAATGCGCCTCTAAAGGGCCAACTGAACATACCTACCAAATTGAACGTTTTTGGTCTGGTAGATTTTTAGTTCTGCGAGTGAGTGAGTCAGTCAGTGAGTGAGTGCCATTTCGCTTTTATATACATAGATTGTGTTGATACTGTCATATATGTTGATACTGTATCATATGTGTTGATACTGTATCATTTTGTGTTTATGCCAAAGAGAAATGATAGCATAAGGAGATATGTCATAGTTTGTAGAATTCATTCAAAGTTTTGTTATCAATTTTTGGAGTTGTGTATCAAGTTGAGATGATACTTTATCATATTGTGTTGATACTGTATCATGTCTGGTGATACCGTATCATATTGTGGTTATACTGTATCATTTTGTGGTTATAATGTATCATTTTTGGTGATACTGTATCATTTATGGTAATACCATTGAGAAATGATAGCATAAGAAGACATGTCATGGTTAGTAGAATTCATTTTGGAGTTTTGTATCATGTGTGGTGATACTGTATCATGTCTGATAATACTGTATCATATTGCGGTTATAATGTATCATTTTTGGTGATATTGTATCATTTATGGTAATACCATTGAGAAATGATAGCATAAGAAGACACGTCATGGTTAGTAGAATTCATTTTGGAGTTTGTATCATGTCTGGTGATACTGTATCATATTGTTTTAATACTGTATCATGTTTTAGGTATGTGACGCGCTATTGGTCGATCTGAGAGAGAGTCTACATGCTGTGGAAGTGAGTGAGCCAATAGGAGAGCCCGATGATTTACAGCAATTATTAGCAATGGGGAAAGCAATCAACGAAAAACCCCAAAAGATGACTGAAGAAATGCTATTCAAGAGTGTCGTCATACTGCTAATGTGCCTGCATAATCTGAAGAAAAAAGGTACAGTTTGGAAGTTTTGTATCAAATTATGGTGTTGTGTATCATATTGTGTTGATACTGTATCATATTGTGTTGATACTGTATCATATTGTGTTGATACTGTATCATATTGTGTTGATACTGTATCATATTGTGTTGATACTGTATCATATTGTGTGATACTGTATCATATTGTGTTGATACTGTATCATATTGTGTTGATACTGTATCATATTGTGTTGATACTGTATCATATTGTGTTGATACTGTATCATATTGTGTTGATACTGTATCATATTGTGTTGATACTGTATCATATTGTGTTGATACTGTATCATATTGTGTTGATACTGTATCATCTTCCTATAGTGAGGTTCACGTTGTAATGGCAGTATTTGTTTAGCAATGGTTTTGCTATCACTGTCTATCATTCCACAAAGCAGATAGCGCTATCATTTCTGCGCTGTTGCTAAAGTTTGGAAGTTTTTTATCAAATTATGGTGTTGTGTATCATATTGTGTTGATACTGTATAAGTGCGTACAGATATACGCGCCGCGAACATGAGCAATTCAATTTTAATCAGCTGATTATATCTGCATTTTTTCGCCACACTGCACAGAAAGCAGCTGTTTTCCAGTCCCTACGTAGATCTGAAAGACATTGTTTGCAGACGACTCTCGTCTGACGTCAGAACAGGTTTCTTTCCCGCCTAGGCCGGAAAGAGTACCCTTTCCAGCCACTATCATGGAACTAAGAAAGGTGATCAAAAAACAGCTGATCAAAAAACTTTTCATTATTTGTGTACATTATTCAATAATTAAAACATTTATAGTAATATCATCTTATTGTCATTTGAAAGAATAAAAAAGTATAAACTCAACCTCCCACATAATTAAACATCATCTTTTAGGTTGTTTAGACAAAAAATCAGAATAAAATACTTGGACATTTTCCTGATATTCAGATTACCTCAGATTTGCTAGAGCTATCACCTTCCATTTCTGCTTTCGGAAGTGCTTAGTAAACAACTATTCTCATATATAAATATATATTGTTTATTTTTGTGTGTGGCGAAAAATAGCGTTCGCACCACGGGCAAAAATGTTTTTCCGGCTCTCAATCTTTTCTAGATAGAGGCCTACGGCCTCGGACTTGAAAACCGATTTCGAGCCGGAAAAATCTCATTTTCTGCTGTAGGTGCGAAATATACTATTACAGAAACGGTAAGATACAGATATAAAAAGCTTGGCATCAGCTGATTAAAGTGAATTGCTCATATTCGCGGCGCGTATATCTGTACGGACCTTATCATGTTATTGTTGTTCTCGTTCTATAGTAAGGTCGACGTTATAATGGCAGTATTTGGTTAACATTGGTGTTGCTATCCTTGTCTATCATTCCACAAAGCACATAGCGCAATCCTTTCCTACCTCTGCACTGTTGCCAAAGTTTGGAAGTTTTGTATCAAATTATGGTGTTGTGTATCATATTGTGTTGATACTGTATCATCTTCCTATAGTGAGGTCCACGTTATAATGGCAGTATTTGGTTAACATTGGTGTTGTTATCCTTGTCTATCAATCCACAAAGCACATAGCGCTATCCTTTCTGCACTGTTGCCAAAGTTTGGAAATGTTGTATCAAATTATGGTGTTGTGTATCATATTGTGTTGATACTGTATCATCTTCCTATAGTGAGGTCCACGTTATAATGACAGTATTTGATTAACAGTGGTGTTGCTATCCTTGTCTATCATTCGACAAACCAGATAGCGCTATCCTTTTCCACCTCCACAACGTTCCCACATCGGTATCAAACAATTTAGAAATATAATTAATTAAGAAAATATTCTAAAGACATGAAAATTTATTATCAATCATTGAAAAATTTATTTTCTTGATGATAAAAATAAAATTCATTATCTTAACGAGAATGAACAGTTGATATTATTACATCAGATATACCGGTATTTTATTGATGTCATCTTTCTCGTTTTAAAAAGGCCTTTTAAATGATGTACCCCACAATGGGTGTTTATATTTAAAATATTCGAGTTACAACCCCTAAGTCACCCCTTTGAAATTCAGTTGTACGTCAAGAGGTAGAGTATTTGACCAATAACTCATCCTGAAAGTTACAGTATTATATCTACAACAGTCTCCAACTTATTGAAGGGTTCCCATACATATGACTCACTTTATATACAGGGTGTTTTGAGAAAGGGTGCCCATACGTCAGGGCGTGATTCCCCTCATCAAAAGAAGGAAAAAAGTTCCAATTAACATAGGTCCGAAATTGCTTAGTTCCCAAGTTATACAGGGTGGAAGATTTCATCTGAATTTCAGTTCCCCTGCTGAAACGAAGGCCTACGGGTATTTGTTAGCTGTTAATTAAGATGTACAATTTAGCGTACTTCATGTAAAATAATAATTTCATAATAATAATAATAATAATTTCTCTGGATGTTGGACGACACATCCAGAGGAGTTTATTCATAAATTCATACATTACATATTTTTTTCATATATTTTCAATAATATAACAATATTCAGTGTTTACAAAAATGATACCTCACTATATAATATATGTGTCGAGGTTATCATCAAATTAATACTAATTTATGCTACAACAGATAATACAAAAATTTCAAAAATCTAAAACTATATCTATTACCCTAAGCATCACCTAGTACAAAGATACTAAACCGAGGTACTATTTTCTACATATAAATTACCTTATTTAAAAAGAATACTGCTTAAATCTAAATCCTACTTACTATTAGTTCCTCACTACTTTGTATCCCAATACTGAATAACCAATGTCTAATTTTTCTTTTGAACCTATTGAAATTTCCTCTCCTTTGATTTCTAATGGTATTCTATTAGATATTGTAGGCCCTAAATATCCTAGTGATCTTTGCCCAAACGCTGTATTCATTCTTGGTACTTCTTGATTGTAACGTTCTCTTATTCTAGTATTATGGCTATGATTTATGATATGGTTCCTATTTTCCTATAAAGAAAAAAGAAAATGAACTGGTAAATTGAATAAAACCGGTTCCAGACCTGTAGCTACAGTAATTTTTAAGATATGTGACGAAATACGCGAAACTTGGTCCCGAAATAGTATATTTCGCACCTAGAGCAGAAAATGAGCTTTTTCCGGCTCGAAATCGGTTTTCAAGTCCGAGGCCGTAGGCCGAGCACAAGAAAAGATTGAGAGCCGGAAAAACACTTTTGCCCGTGGTGCGAACGCTATTTTTCGCCACACTACACGTATTGCTGACAAAATAAATAAAGAATACAAAATAAAGAATACTTGTTATCGTACCTATCTCTTGATTTTAGTGGTAGAAGATTTGCAGTCAGGATTTCAGATTCTTTTAAAATTTCACTAGGAATATATTCAGTGGAAGGTCAATATTAAGAGAAAGAAAGGTTGGCACGTGACTGCTATCCTCCCACTAACGTTTGATCAGCGTCGTCATCTTCAAGCATTTTTGAAAATTTGGAATGCGCTAATCAACAATAAATGATTGAATAAAACTGGTTGCGAAGCGAATTAGTTTGATTCGAACGAACTGAAATCATGGCGACTTCAGCTGATGAAGAAAGTGGACACTCGCCCGATCTAGCGGATGACTTATTTATTAACTACAGACTTCCATGAGCGGCTGGAAAGAGACAACTTTCTGGCCTAGACCGGAAAAGAAACCCTTTTCTGACGTCAGACGAGAGTTTTTTCAAACATTTTCAAACCTATGTTAATTAGAACTTTTTTCTTCTTTTGATGTGAGGAATCACGCCCTGACTAATGGGCACCTTTTTTTAAGAACACTGTATATATAATGATATATAATATGTATAATTATATATAATCTCAGATTCTTTCTTTGCGGATGCTAATCTTTCCATAAAATGTAATTTATATTTATGTTTGTGAACTGTATTTTGAATGGAAATGAATTTGATTTGATTTGAATATAGAATCATGTACACTGCCAGTTTACCATGTATCCGACCGTATAATGTGTGTCTTTTATGTTGTATAGGCAGCAGCGAGCTGTGCCTAGCAGTTTCACTCCAGCTGTCAGTGATGGCCCAGGTGCTGCGAGAGATTATGCTGAAGGTTGAGTCAGTTCTGCCTCCTCCCCAGACTCCCCCACTCCACCCACCTCACAGTCGACGTAGGAGGAGGAGGAGAAGAATGAAGCATAGGAGCAGTTCGTGTGAGGAGGGGTCCAGCGGTGGAAGCCAAGGTCAGAAATAGAATAGAGAAAAGATAGCGTAAAACTGGGTCTACACCAAAGTTATTAACAAAATGTTGATAACTTAATCCTTATAGATTCTATTAGATTGAACATAAATTTATCGTACACATGATGAACATATGTGTTTCTATTAGATTGAACATAACTTTATCATACACACTAGCCGTCAGGCTCGCTTCGCTCGCCGTATCCGTCTAGCCAGGGGCTCCGCCCCCTGGACCCCCGACTGGGTCGTCCGAGGATGAGATCAGCAGGCTCGCTTCGCTCGCCTTCATTTTCCATTTGAGCATTTTTATCATATGTTAGGACGATCCAGTTGGGGGTCCAGACTGGCTAAACGGGTATGGCGAGCGAAGCGAGCCTGACGGCTAGTAATATAATATTCCCAGGAATAGCTCTGATTGAAGTAGCAGCGCCCAATCAATTTTTCCGCGATAAATGCATTTCAATCTTTAATTTGGTGCCAACCTAACAAAGTCAAACTCGACTTAATGCCAACCTGACAAAATTATTTATTTAGTTAGCAGTTAACAACTGTTTCGAAGAAGTACTCTCTCTAGATTATAGTTCTATATTAACATATGGATGGTATGGACATTTTTCAATTATATTTAAGAGATTGGAATAAGAAGAATATACATGCTAAAAGACGAACTTTAAACCCTTAAAAACAACCCTTAGAGTTAAAATATTGCAAAAAGATTTCTCAGTGCGCCTCTAAAGGGCCAACTGAACATACCTACCAAATTTGAACGTTTTTGGTCCGATAGATTTTTAGTTCTGCGAGTGAGTGAGTGAGTGAGTGAGTGAGTGAGTCAGTCAGTCAGTGTGTGCCATTTCGCTTTTATATATATAGATTAGATTGAACATAACTTTATCATACACATGATGATCATAATGTGTTTGCCAAGTCCCGTTCAATCTAATAGAATCTATAAGGATTAAGTTATTAACATTTTGTTAATAACTTTGGTGTAAACCCAGCTTAAGAAGACATGCCATGGTTTGTAGAGTTCATTTGGAAGTTTTGTATCAAATTATGGTGTTGTGTATCAAGTTGAGATGATACTGTATCATGTTTATTTATTTAATCAATGAGAATTACACAACTTACAGAAAAGTACCACAGGCGTATAAGCCCAAAACGATTCCAATTCTAATTTATAGAACAGTACAAATTTAGCTAGGTTATGTGTCACTTAACATTCGTCAATAAATTACACACTCAATTTAAAATTCAGAACACATAAAAATCATTCTTGAATGAAAAAATCTGGCGTGGCGCACTCACACAACTTTCCTTGCCGTTATGAAAATTGATCACCTGACGCTAGTGTTCCCGCGCATCTCAAGTCTACTATCGCCAGCTGGTGACAGGGCAATAACGCTGGAGACACACATGAGGTCTGCTATCTCTTCATAGTGAATGATTTAATAGAATCAACAATAATTTGCAATTGAATAATCTCATTTTCTCGAATTTAAAGCTTATTTTCAATTTTAAGTGAAAATGTTACTGAACATTAATTGAAGAGATTTTCATGCTCAATCTACTCCACTTGATTTTTTCTGTTTCAATTGTATCTGAAATCTGATAATTGGGAATCTATCTGCATTGATGAGGCGGAGCTCCTGAATTTTTACAGATATGCGACTTGTGGCAGTTGATAGAGCTTATCAATGACTTTTCTAGTTATGAATTGATCAAAATCGTTGGAGCCGTTTTTGAGAAAATCGCGAAAAACCCTGTTTTTGACAACATTTCCGCCATTTTAGCCGCCATCTTGAATTGAATTTGATCGAAATTGTTCGTGTCGGATCCTTATAGTGAAAGGACCTTAAGTTCCTAATTTCAAGTCATTCCGTTAATTGGGAGATGAGATATCGTGTACACAAACGCTCATACACACACACACACACACACACACCACACACACACCCACACACACACACACACACACACACACACACACACACACACCACACACACACCACACACACACACACACACACAACACACACACACCACACACACACACACACACACACACACACACACACACACACACACACACACACACACACACCCACACACACACACCACACACACCACCACACACACACACACACACACACACACACACACACACCACACACACACCACACACACACACACACACACACACACACACACACACACACACACACACACACCACACACACCACACACACACACCCACCCACACACCACACACACACACACACACACCACACACACACACACACACACACACACACACACACACACAACACACACACCACACACACACACCACACACACACACACACACACACACACACACACACACCACACACACACACACACATACATATACAGACCAATACCCAGAAACTACTTTTTTGGACTCAGGGGACCTTGAAACGTATAGAAATTTAGAAATTGGGGTATCTTAATTTTTTTCGGAAAGCAATACTTTCCTTACCTATGGTAATAGGGCAAGGAAAGTAAAATAATTCTTGAATGAAAAAAATACTACCAAATGGAAATAAATTAATTAATAAGCTCATCAATCAGCTGAGCTTTAGTGTTCACGAGTTTGTGTTTCTTGAATAGTTCTACGAGAACCAATCAGAAAAGCCGTCTTTTCAAAACGCCTTCTCTGATTGGTTCTCGTGAAATTAATCACGGTTAAATTTAACCGGCTGTTGTGCAACCGGGCCATAGAGCTTATCATAGCTGTAACTTTGTTGTGGTGATACTGTATCATATATTTATTACAGTTTCATTTATTTTTTAAACGTTTTCTCAATAATTATTAAATTTTTTCTCATTAATTTCCATCTATAGACTTTTTTTGTTGAGTTGGTGAAGTATGGACAGTAATGTTATGGAGGAAAGATAGCCTAAGAAGACATGTCATGGTTTGTAGAATTCATTCAAAGTTTGGAAGTTTTGTATCAAATTATGGTGTTGTGTATCAAGTTGAAATGATACTGTATCATATTGTGGTGATACTGTATCATATTGTGGTGATACTGTATCATGTGTGGTGATACTGTATCATATTGTGGTGATGCCATAGAGGAAAGATAGCATAAGAAGATATGCCATGGTTTGTAGAATTCATCCAAATTTTGGAAGTTTTGTACCAAATTATGGTGTTGTGTATCAAGTTGAAATGATACTGTATCATTATTTAGGTGATAGTGTATCATTTATGGTAATACAATAGAAAAATTAGAATAGATGGTTTTTTTATTCAATGATTGAACGTTCTTTCATTATTATTAAATATTTTCTCATTAATTTCCATCTGTAGACATTTTGTTGACTTGGTGATGTATGGTCATGAACAAAAGATAGCATAACAAGACATGCCATATTTTGTAGAATTCAAAAAAGTTAGAAAGTTTTGTATCAAATTATGTTGTTGTGTATCAAGTTGAGATGATACTGTATCATATTGAGGTGATATAATAGAAGATTTAGCATAAGAAGATATGCCAATGTGAAGGACTGTCATGTTGCAGATTACTGTCGACTACTGTCTATTATTAGTGTGTTGTTGGGAGTGTAAGAGTGTAAGAAGTTAGCGCTCAGTTAGCGCTTAGCGGCAGTTAGCGCTCAGCCGCTGAAGGAAGCAGTTGATTTGTGTTGTGCTCCGATGTTATCGGTATTCTGTGAAATCCTGCAAGTAATGGACTGACATTCTACTGTCTTTCAGCCGCGCCGCATTAATTGTTTACGTGGTCGATTTGCATTATATTCAAGGTTTAAAGAGTTTTAATAGGACCTGCGAGCTTTTGAGTTTCATTCTATCCTACTCTAAAAGCAAGTATGAGTACATGTGATGTTTGTAAGCTGTCCGTGAATAGGAATAGTAGGGATAAGATCGTTGTGGGCAATGTAACTCCTACTTCCATGGAAAGTGTGTGAAACTTGGAGAGGTGAGATTGAGGAACTGGTTAGTAGACCTGCAGGGTGGAAGTGTGATATTTGTCTCAATAAATCAGGGTGGAACGTAGCAAAAGTGACTCAACACCGGTACGAGCTAGTTGCACTATTAACATGGGTGGATAGCTCTTTTATTACGCAAGAAACTTTAAATACTTCACTAGATGACTGAAAACCTTCATTACCACAAGTAATCAGAATTACAAGAGGATATTTCTCGTTCCATTCGTGAGTGCACTGCGAAAATAGATAAAAACTACCAGGCCTTGTCCGAGCAGGCTGAACTTATCCTAGGCCAGAAAAGGATTATTGATTGTCTAACGAGTGAAAACAAAATTCTTCGTAAAAGACTGGATGATGTTTCATTGCAGGTGGATAATCTCGAACAGTACTCAAGAAGGAATACTCTAGAGGTTTTTGGCATTCCTTCCGTTCCTAACGAAGATGTGACAGGTGCTGTTGTTAATGTTTGTAAATCTGTGGGTTTGGATATTTCAAGGCAATCCATTGATGCGTGTCACAGACTCAAAAAAAGAAATAACCGTCCCTCTGCTGGAATAATTGTGAAATTTGTGCGCAGAGGTGACGCGGAAGCCCTGCTTCAGAAACGCAGAATCAAACGCAATCTAAATACGCAACACATTGGCATAGCAGGGGAGGCGACGCCGTCTACATCAATAGGTCGCTCACTGAGAAGCGGAGGGTGCTGTTCGCCAAGGCCAAGAAGCTACAGCGAGATAGGGACTTCCGATATGTTTGGGTCGATAACGCTGGCAAGATAAGATTAGGAGAAAAGAAGGTGATACAATCTACACTATCAACTCCGACGAGGATTTGTGTAAGTTCGAGTCAGTTGGCACCGATATGAATAATTCTGATAAGTGCACTAATCGTACTGATAACATTGTTTAATACCCCATCATTTTTTTTTCTGAAAAATAATTATTTGTCATGTTTGCAGTCTGAGTAGTGTGTGATTATCAATAGCTTATAATGCATTTTTAGAGCTGCTAGGCGCGGCTGGTGGTGTAATAATAATTTATTTTTATTTCTATATTATATTGTATTCATCATTACATAAGTCACATTTTTCATCATCTCCTCTCATCATCATTTCTGTCGTTTCATATTCATATCTTCTATGCCATGACGAGTGCTTCTGAATTTAATATATATTATCAGAACGTGAGGGGCTTGCGCACCAAAGTCAATGATTTTTATGTGTCTCTGTGTGAATGTGATTATGATATTATTGCTCTTACTGAGACGTGGCTCTGTGGAAGCATTGGGAATTCTGAGCTGTTCGATTCCCGTTATCAGATCTTTCGATGTGACCGGTCGGGTAATTTAACCAGGGGAGGTGGGGGTGTTGATTGCCGTTAAGAGAGAGTTCGCAGCGGAGCTGTGTACCTCGCTCATGAATCCTGATTACGAAAGTGTTTGGGTTAGGGTTCGTATTCGTGAATCAAGCTATTTTTGTAATGTGTTGTATATTCCACCAGCTTCTGGCTTGCAGATATATGAAGATTATTTCGAATTCATTGAATCCTCTGCTCGTTTATTGGGTCTTGATAAATGTATTTTGTTGGGCGACTATAATATAAGGGAAATATTGATATGAATTATCGGCTGGAGACTGGAACTGCAATTGCTAGGTCATTGGCGACTTTTATGGATTTTTCGACTTGGTATCCTATAATGCTGTCTCAAACCATAACAATAGAACACTCGATCTTGTATTGGCAAATACCCCCTTACCGTTGAGCGTCGTGAGAGACGAACTGCCATTGGTCAACGAGGATGCCCATCACCCGGCTCTTTCTATATCGCTTTCTCTGCCAGAGAAGCGAAGGGGAGTTGTCGGTCGGATGCAGGTGCGGCAAACTATAACTTTAAGCGTGCTGACTTCTTGAATCTATATCGCACCTGAGTTCCGTGTCCTGGGATCCTGTTTATAATAGTCAGGAGGTTGAAATTGCTGTAGAGGAATTTTACAAGATCCTATATATGTGTTTGGATGCTAATGTTCCTGTGGTCAGTCAATACAAGCACTCAAAATACCCTCCCTGGTTCTCTCGGGACATAGTGAGTGATCTAAAGCTTAAAAATAGGTTGAGTAGGAAGCGGAGCTACTCCAGGTACCACGATGAGCAGTTCAAACTTGTGCGATCCCGAGTCAAGCTAAGATAGTAACAGCCTACTCGAGCTATGTAAGATCTGTTGAAGAGAGGGTTGGTTGTGACCTAAGGGAGTTCTGGAAATATGTGAACAACAAGCGTTTCTCTCATCTAAACGAAGAATTTATCAAGCATAATGATAGGATATACAAGGGTGCTGATACTGCTAATGCTTTTGCTGATCTGTTTTCGTCCAATGCTTCAGCAATGGATGCTGAACCCTTGGTGGACTCTGGGAGGATTGCCGGACAGACTCCTTGTGATCCCTTTAGTCTCACCCACATTTCAAGGGAGGATGTGGTTGATGCAATTAAGATGCTCAACTCTCGTGCTACTGGAGGCCCTGATAGATACCCGCCTTTGTTGTCAAGGGTTGCTGGGAATTTTTGTGTGGCCCATTGCATTACATTTTCAATTTGTGTGTTTGTAAATCCGAATTTCCAGGGGTCTGGAAGTGCTCACGGGTGACACCAGTGTTCAAGTCTGGAAACAGGTCTTTTGCTAGTAATATAGACCAATTGCAATTTTAAATGTATTTGCAAAGATTTTTGAGAGGATCCTGTACAAGCAAATATTTTCATATGTACAACCCAGGATTGTTCAATCCCAACACGGTTTCCTCCCTGGTCGTTCAACGGTAACGAACCTTCTAGAGTTTGTTGACAAGGTGTCGAGGGTGTTGGATGCTGGGGGTCGTGTTGATGTGATATATACGGACTTCTCTAAGGCCTTTGATACTTTGATCACGGTATTCTGCTCGATAGAATGGAGTGTCTCGGGTTTGATGAGGGTGCTTTGGTCTTTTTGAGGAGTTACCTTTCAAATAGAGTTCAATTTGTTTGCTTCAATCATTGTCAATCTGAGCCCTACTGTTGCACTTCAGGGGTACCACAGGGTTCCAATCTTGGTCCTTTGTTGTTTTTGTTATGTGAATGGCCTTCCTAGTGTGCTGAATAGCTCGGAGTGCCTCATGTTTGCAGATGATACCAAAATATTTAGACAGATTAGGTCTGTTGATGACTGTTCGTTGCTTCAAAAAGATATTGATGCACTGCAGAAGTGGTGTTTGGAATCAAGACTCACGCTGAATGTGGCAAAATGTAAGGTGGTATCGTTTACCAGACAGAGGGAACCTTTCCATTATACTACAATATTGGTAATATTTTGTTGGACCATTCGCAAGAGTATAGGGATCTGGGAGTGATTATGGATGCTCATATGGATTTTGATAAGCACATTGAACACCTGTTATCAAAGTGCAATCAGATGATGGGCTTTTTTTAGAACATGCTCAAGCTTCGAGAGGTGGGAGCCCATTTTATACTTGTTCAAGTCTTTGATTCGAAGCCAGCTTGAGTATGCAGCGCCGGTCTGGAGTCCTTATCAGATCACCTATGTAATGAAACTTGAGAGAATGCAAAATAAATTTTTAAGATTCCTCTTCTTCAAAAAATTCGGGCATTCCTGTGAGAGGGGGTTTCCTACACGTCGATTAAGATCATTGTTTGAAGTTGATGCTCTTAAGCTCAGGAGAGAGGTATCATCTTTGATTCTTTTCCGTAAGATACTAATGAATGAGGTTGATTCTCTTATCTCCTGGGAAGAATTGGATTCGCCGTCCCACTCTCAGGCGAAGATGGCATTCCCTATTCGCGGTACAGAGGTGTAGGACATTTAATGCATATTTTTCCCCCCTCAACCACATGCCAAGATTGTTGAATGGACTTGGCTGTGGGGTGGACGTGTTTTCTGATGGCCCATTAAGTTTCAAGCACACAATAACGATGCTTCTGAGAGAGAATCAGAATAACTGAATTTTTAATCAGCAGCCACAATTTTCGCTGATATTTCTATCATTGTTAAATATGTCATCTTTAAATATATTTTTTCTTTATTTGCACATTCAAACTCATTTTATCTTACTTTCCCCTTATTTTCAAAGTTTTTTGCTGGCAGTTATCATTATCGCCCTCATCCTATCATTCATATGAGACTGCATGCTCTCTCATCATCTTTATTGAAAGCACCTCTCCTTCATCACTTCATATATTCATTTTCACCATCACTTCACCATCAACTCTATCAAGGAATATTTAAGAAGTAGTTTTCTAAGTATTATTTTCTTTCTTTTCAAACGTTAGTTTTATATCTTTTTTTTTGTTTTGATTGAATGTATACTGTACTTATTGTTGTGTTAAGGAAAATTTTTGGGTCATTACCTGTTGTTTCCGATGTGATATTGTGAATAAATAAATAAATAATAAATAAATAAATAAGAAGGGCACAGTATGAGAGACTACCAGCGTCACATAGCTTCACCAAAAACAACTACTAGGACTATCGGCTTCAGTTAACACTCACATTTGCAACATAGACACCCTATACACTATCTATTATTAGTGTGTGTTGGGAGTGTAAGGTAAGAAGGGCACAGTATGAGATACCAGCGTCACATAGCTTCACCAAAAACACTACTAGGACTATCGGCTTCAGTAACACTCACATTTGCAACATAACCCCCCACACTGTCTATTATTAGTGTGTTGTTGGGAGTGTAAGAGTGTAAGAAGGGCACAGTATGAGAGACTACCAGCGTCACATACTTCACCAAAAACAACTACTAGGACTATCGGCTTCAGTTAACACTCACATTTGCAACATAGACATCATCAAATAAATTCACAGCATCAATATAAAAATAGATATTCAAGATTTCCTATCATCTATAAAAAAACAGAATAATAAAACAGTCAGCGAAAGTAGGACGTCTTTGATTTTCAGCTTTGGTCAATATACAGATTTTAATTTATCATTAGCTCGCTGGAATAAAAATTGTTTACGTATTTCAGAAGGCGTTGCACATTCAATCAAGAAGAAAACGCTGGCTCTGAAGATTGTCCAAAAGGATACCTACCGTATGATTCTATTCTTTATGCTTATTTGAACAGTATGATAGAACTCAGGAACTTTATTCAACAGTATGATGTTCTGAATGCGGATTTATATAGGGGAGTACTATCATCACTGAATAGTAATATCTCTTCTTCAGCAGCATGTATTCAAGAGATAAGGCGAAACGAGATGAACATCTACGACAATCGACTTAAGACTTTCCTGTGGCCGACATCCACTACATATCGAATGGGCTTCTGTTTAGAAAATGAAGGAAAATACGTACCCTACAATGAAACAACAAAGTCATTCTTAACTAAGGAAAAGTATATTCTAGTCAGTAGAGACACCCAAATCATGCTGAATGCTGAGCTTCTGAAGAATATTCTAAAAGTTGACATCACAACTTGTAAGATGCCAAAAATAACTTGGATGGATGGAGTTCCAGGGTGTGGTAAAACTCACTTTATCCTTCAGCAACATACACCAGGTAAAGATCTCATTTTGTGTCAGACAAGAGCTGGAATAAATGAAATTAGGCAAGAGGTGAATAGAATTCACAAAAATAAATATGAAAAGATAATTAAACAGGATTATAGAACAGTTTCATCTTTTATAATAAACGGATCAAAAAAGCAGTACAAACGTGTTTTCATAGATGAAGCAGTATTAATGCATGCAGGTTTCGTGGGATTTGTCTCATCTCTCGCTGGTGCTTCTGAGATTATTCTGCTAGGAGATTCAAACCAAATACCTTACATAGAGAGAAGTAAATTAACAGCTGAATGGTCACACATTTCATCTCTCTGTGAGAAGAGAATCCATCAAACAGTAACTAGAAGGTGTCCAATAGACGTCTGCTACATCCTTTCCAGCTACTACCAGGACATTAGTACGAAAATGAGGTCCTGTTATCCGTCAGACCTCCAATAACAAATGGAGAACTTGGACCACTTGAACCTAACACTCTGATTCTTACATTCACTCAGCTCGAGAAGAAAACAGTGCTAGAAGAGCTGCAATCAAAACTTCACCCTTCAGTTAAAGTCCATACAATTCATGAAGCACAGGGCTTAACTCACAAGAATGTAGTTCTGATAAGGAACAATAAAAAACAACTTGGAATATATAACAGCACACAACATGTAATAGTAGCAATGAGCAGACACACACAAACCTTCAGATATATCACAACAGGGCAAGAAGATTTAGTGCTGACCCTAATTCGAAAACTAAAGGATGTTAGTGAAGAGTTTCTCTTAAGCTGGAATGAAAGAAGCATGGAAGGGATTAATGAGAGTTTAAATAATGAGTAACAACAACTTATCAAATTTGCTCAGCTTCGAGGATCTTGATTATTTGAAGAAATAAACGATGAAGTGATCAACAACAGTCAACAACTTTGTGCAGCATTGAGTTCTTGTGATTTGAGCATCTTCTGTCTCAATATAAGGAGTATCAGAAGAAATTTTGATGAGCTGATGATTCAATTGTGCGACATTAATTTTTCTTTTGATGTTATTATTCTAACCGAATGCTGGATTAGGACTGAATTTGTACTCCAGTCCATTCGAGGATATGATGTATTTTCCACCATAAACAACCCATTACAAAATGATGGTGTAGTTGTTTATGTTAAAGATAGTATAAATGTACAATGTGTTGAGCTACATATTAACCAGGCAAATGTCCTACATATTCGGTTGGATGCAGCAGACAAAAAGTGGAACATCCTTGCAATATACAGATCACCGTCCTTCAATGATATTACAGATTTCCTGAGTGACTTGGAATCGATCCTGAATGAATTAAGAGGGCAACAAGTCATATGTGCCGGAGACATGAATATTAACACCCTTCAAATTCGTCCACATCATCAATTGAATGACTACTGCGATCTTCTAAGCGAGCATGGGCTCAGACTCTGCATTAAACAAGCAACCAGAACTACAACAGAAACTGCTTCTTGCATAGATCACATTGCTACCAACTCCAGAGATAATCTTTTTCCAATCATTTATGAATCAACAATAACTGACCACTTCACCACAATTCTAGGAGTGCAACATATTTCGAGAAATAGTGCAAATGAAACTGGAACACATGAAATAAACGAGAAAATAGACATTAATAGCTTGAAGAATGAACTACTGAATGAGGAGTGGATTCATGTTTTAGAAGATAATAATCCAGATACATCTTATGACACCTTCTTATCAACTCTGAGACAACATATACAAAATAATATCAAGCAGCATCGGCGGCAGAAGAAGTACAAACCCATCAAACCATGGATCACCAGAGGTATAGTAGCAGCAATAAGAACCAGAAATCTACTCAACAAAAGAAGAAAGGAAGACCCAAACAACATTAACTTAACCAACTTCTATCGTCGGTATAGGAATACACTCACAGCTTTAATTCATGAAACAAAGGACCAATACTATAGAGAGAAATTGTATGAAGCTGGAAAGGATAATAAAAAAATGTGGAAAGTAATCAAAGATGCTACTGACTCTAAATCAAAAACAAAAATGAAATTGAATGCTATTAAAATAGATGATAGGATTTTCAATCTAAAGGAAAATCCAGAAACTGTGCTCAACCACATGAATAACTTTTTCACAAATGTAGGTGAAGAAATGGCGGAGACAATAATAGATTCCTTAAGAAAACCACTAGACCAAATCATATCCCAATATAAACCTGTTACAAGAACTCTACACTCCATCTACTTTCACCCAGTAACTGAAGATGAGCTTCTTGAAGCTATTAGTAGTTTGCGAAATGACAGTGCTCCAGGACTTGATGGAATCAATAATAGAACATTGAAGTCGATAAAAAATGTAATTGTAAAACCATTAATTCACATATTTAATTTAAGTCTGTCAAAAGGAATTTTTCCAAAAGCTATGAAAGAGACATGTGTTAGACCATTACATAAAGGAGGCGACAAAACAAATGCCACCAATTACAGGCCTATTTCACTTATAAGCAATATTTCTAAGATTTTGGAAAAACTGGTAAAGAAACGTCTTGTGAATTACATGGAAAAAAACAACTTACTATCTAGGAATCAATTTGGTTTTCGTGAGGGGAGGAGTACAGAAGATGCGGTATTAGAATTGTCAAATTTTGTCACAGATAAGCTAGAAAATAACAAAAAATGTGCAGCAGTGTTCCTGGACCTAGCAAAAGCTTTTGACACTGTTAATCACAGTTTGCTGCTGAAGAAATTAGAAGCCATGGGAATTAGAGGAGTTCCTCTAGCATGGTTTAGATCATACCTCTGTGACCGGCGTCAAAAAGTCAAAGTTGAAGAACATCTCAGTTCAGAGGAAACGATGAAGTTTGGGATTCCCCAAGGAACAGTTCTTGGGCCAATTCTGTATTTGGCATATGCAAATGAGCTATGTTCAATTAAGATAAGAGGAAGAGTAATAGCTTTTGCTGATGATACGTGTATACTATTTGAAGGAAACACCTGGGAGGAAGTTTTTAATCTGGCACAGGAAGAATTGATCAAAGTCGATAAATGGTTAAGAGAAAATTTGCTTACAGTAAATGCAACAAAAACGAAATTTTTAGCCTTTTCTCTGACAGAACGGACGAGACCACCGGATTCTTCAATAATCCTGCATCACTGTGGAAGCACCAACAACCCGTGTGATTGCCCTTCAATTCAACAAGTCAATGAAATAAAATATTTAGGAACAATAGTGGACAACAAATTCAAATGGGACAAGCACATTAATCTATCAATTACCCGGATCAGGAAGCTTCTCTACAAATTCTATCAACTCCGTAAAATCCTCAACTATGAGACATTAAAAACTGTTTATTTTTCTTTAGTGCAATCAATTTTAAGATACGTCATAATTATCTGGGGAGCTACGAATTTTACACATGTTGAACCTCTCTATAAACTTCAAAAACGAATACTAAAAATAATAGGCTTCAAGGAGAATCAATTCCCCACGAACATTCTTTTCAAGGACAGTAAAGTACTGAGTGTAAGACAACTCTACATCCAGGCTATCATCACGCGAATGAGGAGAAACAACGAACACATAAGACTGGCAGATCATAACCATCAAACAAGGCAGAGAAACACGTATTCAATAGTACCAAGGATGAACACTACATTTGGGCAAAGAAACTACACATATTTGGGACCAAAAATTTATAATTCAATACCAAGTTACATTAGGGAAGAATTCAATAGACACAGGTTCAAGAAAAGTTTATTTTCCTGGTTGGTTGATATTGGAGTGGAAAATTGTGAAAATTTAGTTAGACTGTAAATATTGAAACTATTTATTCTTCATTCCACTCTTTACTGTTTTTCATTTTTCTAAAAATAACCTTTCTTATTATTATCCTTAATAGAACATTAATATTTATTTACTAATTCCATAATTTTGTTTGTTTGTATTATACATTTTTACTAATTTTATTATAAAAAACTTTAATCCCATATCAGTGAATGAAGTTTGTAAATAGTAATTATTACACGCAATAAGCAACTAATTACTTATACCCCAACACATATAATATATAGTGGGGTGTATATTTATTCATTGAAATTATCATTTATTCATTGTTGAAACACCGCTGATTTATGTAGTTATATTACAATACTATATTATCAATATTCTAATGTTGCATTCAATCTTCATTGTAATTAATAAGTTTTCATAATATGTGAAATTTGCTGCATAATTGGCTGTTGTACTGTAATTTATTGTAGATTCGTGTATGAACCAGAATGTATTGTAACTTACTTGAATAAATAAATTTGAATT
>NW_024090466.1:0-32325 GCF_014356525.2 Nilaparvata lugens
TCGGGGTTAGAAGAGACTGAAGGCAACTTACGTTACAGTTGTCTCAAGCCACTTTGGAAAATACTCATGTATTGTCATAAATCATATAGAAAAGAACCTCCAACATTATAAAAGAACTAACTTGATGTTAATATTTCAAATTGATATAGATATATTCAAGTTTTTCAACATTGCCAAACTGAATTTTATAAATAACTTAAGTGTAAAGTTCTAGGAATGATATTTATATAAATGAAGTCGAATCAATTAATTCAGTCTGAAAGAACATGTTAAAATCATCAACAGCAACTGAATGTAAGTTTATCAGAGGCGTAGTCGTGTTGAACAATATCTAAATTATTGATTTTTCATCAACATAATTCAGAATCTGACATGACTTCAAGATATACAAAAGTTTAACATCTTTGTTGAATAACTTAAAATTATAATATAATTAAAGTACTGAATATTTTTGCTCTATTCGACAGTAGAAACAAACATAAATCTTCAAAACCATATCGGAATATTTTGCTTAAGTTGATAGAACATCATGAAGAATGTGTAAGCTTCAACTCAATCTACCTCGACTCAAATCGTACGACTCTAGTCGAGGTTACAGCAGTCTCTCGACCTTACGACTTTTTCGCTCATTGTCACTGCTTCAGTTCCATGCTATTCTATTTTCTAACCATACTTAATGTAACCATAATAATTAAAAATATAAGATCCAATTCGTCACTAATTTGCATGTAACAAATTTTATAATAGTTATTAGGAATATATTGACTTATCTAAAATGATAAAACATCACTTTCATGAAACATAGCCTCATTTTCATAAAAAATGCACGGTACTATGCAACTCAAGTCAAGGCTCGACCAACATGTCCAGTCGACGCTCGACTCAGTCTCACAATCGTGAGGTCGCAGAGACTAGAATCGACTGGTCTGAGTGTCACCATTTGAAAACATATGCTTTGTCGAGAAGAGACTAGAGTCGCAGTTTCTTCTCGACTTGAGTCGCGTAAGTGTGAGTTGAACCAAAGCCTTTTTGAGAAATGATTAATTACCTGAAACGATGGCAGCATCTTGTACAAGTGAAGTGTTGAACAACGAGTTGTAGGACACTTGATAGAGTGATCTATTGTTGCTCATTATCAAAGAGTTGATAATTTCAATTGACAGTAGTAGCTTCGGTTTGGAGAACGTCAACAGAAAATTTTCTAAGGAAGAAAAAAACAGTTGGATTTAAATACCTCAAAGAACGAAAACTAAAGAATGATCCGGATAGAAATTGAATTTGTAACTATAAATTCTTAATCATTGTCTAAATATTTTGCCGAGGATGATGCCTACATGAGCTCTAGGCTTGTGTGTGGGTAATGACGCCGATGATGAGAGATAAATGGACCTACAGTTTTAGGTGGGTTCCGAACCACCGGGAAGCGATTTAACAACTCAAGAATAATCATATTAAAAGGAGTTGGCTCAAGCGGTCACCCTTCCAACGGGAGTAGCTGGCTCATGATTCTCAACTTATCCAAGCGATAGCTCATCAGATGCCATCAGCAATAAAATCTGTAACTCTAAGCGCCGGTTTCCGGGCTCGGGATTTATATAAGTTCTAGACTTTAAACAGCTGAAGTCAGAAAATTTGCTTTCCGAAATGGGGCGTAGTCGCAGTTTTTATGGTAATCTTTATTTTCTCATTTCTATAATTGGAAATGTTTTTCGTTGACGAAATGAAACATTCCTAAATAATTCAAAATAGCTTCACACTATTTTCTTTCCATTTTATTTAGTGTTCAATTCTTAGTTTTTCGAAATTTAATTTAATTGTACTGCTTCTACGCCCGGTTTCGGAGAGCCAATTTTCTGACTCCAGCTGTTTAAAGTCTAGAACTTAGCTAAATCCCAAGCTCGAAACCCGTCCCTAAATTATACAATTAATAATAAATGGAATTATTAAAAATACCTGTATATTGCAATGAAATACGAAAGCACAACATATATTAACAATTATTCAATAAATTTTAACCGATTGAAACTTTATTGAGTAATATACATTTACTTATTATATATAGATTAAGATTTCAATGTGGATAACAAAATACAAAAAAGGCAAACAATTACATTTTTACGTTGTTGAATAAGAATGAACTTTGATGAAAAATTACAATATCTTTTATAAATGTCATGGTACAGTACAATTACAACGGAATGATTCAATGATTTATTTCAGCCAAAAGAATACATCAAGTACATTAGGCTAGGTCAATTTACAGATAAGTCATATTATTACAATAACAAATATATTATATCAACTTAGAACTCCTAAGGAATATAATACATGCAAAATAAGTTTTAATCCTTAAAGATGAAATTAGTACAGCCTAAAAATGAAACGGATTCATACATGAAAAAAGTATTTTAATATTTAAAATTTATTCATTTATTGTGAAAATCACTATAGTCATAATGTATATAATAATTACCGATGTGAACTTGATTTTCGGTGGAGACATCAGATTTGGTCCTGTAAGCCAAATTATGTATTGCTCTATCGATTGAGAGCTTATTCAGCTCCAAAACATTCACCACAGCTGCAGTTTCAGGCAAATCAATTTTTAGATAGCTACTGATCCCAACAGCCTGAAAACAAAGACAATTAAATTATTTTGAATAAGACCACTGATAAAGTTGAATAGAATTTTATGGTAACTAATTCTAGTAGTATATATCAACTCACCAGTGAATTTGATAGTATGGTAAGAGTTATATTGTGTATGATGCTGATAATATTCTTGACGTTGATGAGGATATTTGAATGAGTTTATGTTTGAACTTTCTTCATTGGAGATGGAAAGTAAGGTCAAATCCAACTGGAAATACAGCTTAAATGATTTCAGATCATAAATTGTACAAGTACAATATAGATCCTCACCTATCATTCGAAGTTAAAGGCTCGCGAATTCATAGTTACAGATGACAAACGCTCCGAATTACTGTTCTGAACGCTTTGAAAATAATGTTCAGGTACAGAAGGATAACATTGGCATACGATCTGAATTCAAACAGTTAGGTTAGACAGATGGAAATTACTGAGATATTGCATTTACTCAAATGCTAATGAATTAATAATTATCATTAAACGAAAATCCAAATAATAGATCAGGTTAGGTTAGGTTGGTTACTCATTACTCATCAAGCTTAACTATCAATAATATAAAAACTTACCTTGAATGTAAATCTGGTATCTGAATCATTTAGGATTTCAGTTGTTAATTCAGTCGGTTTGAATGTTGATAGCAGTTTCACTTTATCAGGCGTTAAAGGTCTGGTCAATTTGGCATCGAGGCAATCCCACTTGATAACTAAGCACACTGTGGGCAGGCCAACTGGAGATATATGGGTACGGCTTTTTGATCTCGATATCTTCTGCAAGGCGAAACAAGACTTGGTTTGAATTTCAGTCAGTACCAGTTGGTTAAAACTATTTTCAACAGGTTGGACAATATTTAGCCTCTTTATTCAGTATGGATAACTACCACCTATAGATATCATCAGTATGGATATCATCTTTAGACCGGTTGTAGTGTAGACGAACCACTATCGCATGTGGGATGTGGGAGCTACTATTTTCCTTCAGTGGTACCACAAACGCAGCGCATTTGGAATGCATTGGCAGACATGGCAGTGGCACTGACACTTCCACATGGCGTTGCACGCTGTGTTAGCGATTATTTTCCTTGCGATTGTGGTACCACTGGTTTGAGCACAACGCTTCCCCTAGCTTCTATACCAAAATCGCACTAATGAGCGTTTTCTCAAATGTAGTGTGAAAGACTCTCTGCGTTAGTCGTATTGTTCTGTGGTATGTTGTTCCCACATCCCACATGCGATATTGGTTCGTCTGCAACCGACCTTACACTAAGAAAGTATTTTTAACTGTTTGATCAAAAGTATTTTTGTAGGCATTCCTACATGCCTTATGATCCATGAGAATGGCTGGTTTTCTATTATTTGAATATTATAACGTATTGTGAATTAATAGTAAATGAATGAATGACAATCTCGCTTTCAATTGGAGTTCACTTATTGCAACCATTATGCCTTATAAGCTTCACAGATAAGCATTTGGATTATCTAGAAAAAAAAACTAAACAATAAAACATAATATTGGTAATCATTGTAAATCACGTCTAGTTAACATTAGAAAATTTGAAAAAGAGATATATTGGCCGTATTTATGAACGCTCCTTTGTCCACAGTCCAAAGTACTCAATATTCTATAATATTGAGCAAGCAACTAAGAGTGACTAACATTCAGACCTGAATAAAGCCCTAATTTATGAAATGCTATTGTATTTTGCTTACAGTGATATTTTTTTAATTTGCAGGAAAAATTTCACAAATCAATAATGTTTGAGTTTTTCGTATCCTACCATTATAATACGCTCTAGTTTATTAAAAGTTACAATATGAATAGTTGTCAGTTAATAGTTGTCAGAATAATTTAAATACTGGAATTGAAAAATGACATACAGGCCAACTGAAAAAAAAAATGGAATGAGTTTGAAGGAAGATGTAGTTTTATGCTGTAAAAGCTGTAATATTTTTTCAGCTTACAATGAAAGCCTGCAATTGAAATTATCAGAACTTGAAGATTAATTGGATCGGAGAAATATCAAGTAGCTCAGGGAAGAAAATAGAGTAGTTTCAGTTATATTGTATTGCTAAATTGAGAATTTATGTTTATAAAAAGTTTCAGCGTACCCGACCAAGAGCAGATGGTTGTACGGGAGAATGATTGGCTGGATAAATTTCAAAAGTTGGATGGAACAGCGTGAATCTTGTCGTGTGTTGAGGTATAACTAGTTTAACATCGTCCAAATTTGGTGGCTCTGCTTCTGATGAGTTTTCTGCAGAGGGAAAAAATATAATTAAAGAGATGAACCTTCTCATTCAATAATCTTTATTCAAGCCACAACTATAACAATCTGGTAAATAACAATACATTATTCAAGTCTTATTAATCTATAACAAATTATTTTGCCAAATAATAATGAGAAGCAAGCTTTATATAAAGCTCATTGTTTATCAACTTGAATCTCCCTAGGAAAAATGTATTATATGCATATTTATTTATTTTTTATGTATGCATTTTATGCATATTTATTCATTTTATATACCTATATCTGCATTTTATGCATATACAGAGTGAGTCATATGTATGGGAACCCTTCAATAAGTTGGTGACTATTGAGGATATAATCCTGTAACTTTCAGGATAAGTTATTGGTCAAATACTCTACCTTCTGACATACAACTGAATTTCTACCCCTCATAAGGGGGTGAATACCCGAATATTTTAAATGTAAACACCTATTGTGTGGTACATAATTTATTTTAAGGCCTTTTTAAAACAAGAAAAATGCTCTATGATACTTTTATCCAAAATGGCGGCTGATTGAACTTTATCAATTATTTCTTTAAAAACTAAAACTTCAATCAGCCGCTATTTTGGACACACGTATCATAGAACATTTTTATTGATGGCATCTTTCTTGTTTCAAAAAGGCCTTTAGAATGTAGTACTACAAGTATAGTAGGATGTACTGGCTGATACGAAGGAATTCAAGCTTATCAACCTAATAAAATTGGCCAGTCTGTCTGGTTGTATGGTGCGCAGCTTTGGGGCTGTACAACAGAGAGCAATATTGGTATCATCCAACGATTCCAAAACAAGTTTCTACGAAATGCTGTCAATGCTCCATACTTCATCAGGAACGCCGACCTTCATAGAGATCTTCAGGTGGAGACATCCAAGGAGATGATTGTAAAAACAGCAAGGACCTATGAAGAGGCTCTACATGACCACCAAAATGTTGAGGCAATCCAGCGTTTGGACAACTCAACATTGACGAGGAGATTGAAAGGAAGAAGCCAACAGATCTGGTGTAAACCTCCAGGAGTGCTTAGTGAAAGTGGAAAAAAATGAATACCTATATCAATTTTGTGCAGTGATCATGAATGAACTAATTTAAAACAAAGAGAATCTATTACAAGATTCTTCTTGTGAAATAACTTGATTTATTAATTTAGGATAGAAAAAACTTATCGTTAGTCCTAGTACTAGTAAAGTTATATTCAATAAAAAAATAATAAAAAAGATGTACCATACAATAGGTGTTTACATTAAAAATATTCGAGTTACAACCCCTAAGTCACCCACTTATGAGGGGTTGAAATTCAGTTGTACGCCAAAAGGTAGAGTATTTGGCCAATAGCGTATCCTGAAAGTTACAGTCTTATATCAACAATAGTCTCCAACTTATTGAAGGGTTCCCATACATATGACTCACTCTATATGTTAAATGCACACTTGACTAGCTCCACTATTATCAATCATGAGTCACATCATAAAGTGATGACTGCGATGGGCTGAATGAAATAAACTTTTAACACAGAACTTTTGCTCATCTAATGATAAGAATCAAATAATGTGCATATAGTTTATGATTTATTCAATGTGAACTAATAATAAATTAATGAATTTACTGATGTGAGAAGAGTTTCTTCTGAGAAGGAAATGAATACTTGGAAAGAAATGTAATGATTGTGCTCACCATTTACATTGACAGTAGTATGTGATGTATAATGCGTGCTATACGGTGAATAATCGTAAGTAGATGCTGCTTTCATGATCATTTGCGTTCTATGAATAACTCCAGAGCAAACTCTAACGGTAATATGATCTGCTACATATCGCAAAAGAACTCGCTCCAAAGGATTTCTGAAAAAATAAAACTGTATTAGGAGAAAAATCATTAATAACAATGAATGTTTAAATTTGCAGTCATCTGCAACAAGATATGTATATTAGAGCTGTAAAATTGAATTATAGTATGCAAAAATAATTTTGAATAGTGGATTATTCACAAAAGTAAACCAATTAACAAAAGTGATATTTATAGTACATGAGTGCAATCAGTGCACATCATGCACACTTAAAATGAGTATACATATTTTTGATGAACATACTTGGAATTATTATTGAAGAAACCTAAACCCGGTAATATGTGAATTATTATTGCTTATATGGGAGCTAGAAATTGAACGAACTTGATTAACTACAGAGCCACAAATTTGTAATATCATAATTTTTAACAATGAGAAGAGTAATCTGGATTTAACAAAGAAAATGAATCTAACTTGTTCCTTTCTTCATAGTCTTCATCATCTTCCTCTAAGTACGGTTGTTTTTCGATTGAGAACAAGTAGTCCATAGCTAATGCGGGTGTTTTCTCCAGCAATGTTGTTTCTGAAAAAATCAATACCAGAAATTAACTATTTGAAACACCATATCAGACAAACATTTTAATAAGGTTACATTTATTTTATCAATTAGTTTTAGACTCTTGGTGGGATATTTTGAAAGATGTAACGGTTATTTGAGTCTACGAAGAATAACAATCACTCATAACGAAAAAATACAACCGTGTACCAAAATTATCAAAGAATTTCCATTCTTCGACTTAAAATATTAGGGTATCTTGTAATCTAAACGATTTTTTCCAAAAGGTTAATGTTGTATACTCACTTCTGATACATTAAACTAATGAAAGAAGGATAAATAATAAATTGATTGATATAATATGACTGAGACGTATAATTCATAGACAGACATGACAAGTGACAAACTGATGAGACGATGAGACAAGCCTCGACTCTCGACTCTATACAATATCGATATATTACAATATCGAATCATTACATTATTCTCCCCTATAATGAGACAATTACATATTACATTATTGATACATGCTATGAGAGAACCTCACAGGAGCTTTTCTCACCCTGCTCGGTCGCACACTGTCATCAACATTTTCATTATTTACATCATTGCCTTTTTCTTCATCAACTACAGGCCAATACAAAAAAACATCGCTTTCATGATCCTTTCTTAATAATCTGTGTAAAGGTTCCAAAATATCTGATGACATGTTAACAAACTTTCTATAGTAATTGAATAAACCAAGATACGACTTGAGTTGGGTAACATTTTGTGGACAAGGAGCTTTCAATATTTTTTCAATTTTTGATTTTGAAGTGCCAAGACCCTCACTACTTATGGTATAACCCAACATTTCCAATGACGTTACAAAAAACTCACTTTTTTCAGTATTAATTTTGACATTAAACTCATTAAGCCTAGACAATACATTATTCAATACAATTTCACATGACTTATGATTTTCACCACCAATAAGAACATCATCTTGGTAAGCAGCACAAGAATTTTATCAATAGTTGATTGAAATATAGCAGGTGCAGATGATAGACCAAAGCATAGACGATTGAATACATAAAGACCATTAATAGTATTGACTGTTAAGAACTTTTTACTGTTTTCACTTACTTCAATTTGCAAAGCATTAGACAAATCAATTTTACAAAAAACTTTTGCATTGTGAAATTTTTGAAATATATCATCAATTTTTGGTAATGGATATTGATCGACAGAGACGAATTTATTTACTGTGACTTTCAAGTCTACGCAAAGGCGTAACTTACCATTTTTATGGGGTACACAGACAAGGGGTGATGCCCAATCACTATATTTTACCTTAGAAATTATTCCTTGATTTTCTAAATTTTTCAACTCTTCTTTTACATTGTCTCGCAAGGCAAAAGGAACATCATATGCTTTACAAAAAATAGGAACACAATCATCTTTGATATTAATTTCAGCTTTGAATTGTTTGATTGGTTTTTCATTATTAATCTGAGAAAAAGCAGCAGGATATTTTTTTACTAGATCAGATACATTTTTTTCGGAATAACTTGACAAGCAGACTCGCTTTCGACATTTGAAACAGACATTGATTTTGAAAATGAATATCTCCAACTAGGAAACAAAACTTCCAACCAATCACGTCCTAGCAATGATTTATGACTACATAATAATGTTACCACAAGGTTCAGCTTGTGAGATTTACCCTGGTACTCTACATCAACAAGCGTTTTACCCAGAATAGGTAAATTATTATCATTTGCTGCAATTAGTTTTCCATTGAATTTTGACAGTTCTTTATCATCTGAAAAATTTTCCTTGAAAATATGCAAAGGAATCAGTGTACATACT
This sequence comes from Nilaparvata lugens, assembly GCF_014356525.2. Taxonomy (NCBI): domain Eukaryota; kingdom Metazoa; phylum Arthropoda; class Insecta; order Hemiptera; family Delphacidae; genus Nilaparvata; species Nilaparvata lugens. The sequence continues at coordinate 9,127 of NW_024090466.1, forward strand.
GAACCTGTGTCTACTTCAAATTTAATGAATTTATTACCTATTTTCAAAGATAAATTCAATGGCTCAGCTGTGGAAGAATTCAAATTATTACATGCATATTTGATAAGATTTGTATTATTGACATTTCTGACACAATATTTCGATGTATGACCTTTGAATCCACACGTATAGCACAACCACTTGAGCGAAGGACACGCACTTGGATTATGCTTCACAAAGCAATAATCACACTTTTTTTGTTACCACTGGACACTTGACTTGGGTAGACCTGGTGACGACCTTGGACTGACTGATCTTGACTGGACTGACTCTGACCTTGACTGGACTGGATTGGACTGGACTCGATTCGGTTTTGACTTGACTGCATTCACATGACGTTGACCTGACGACATAATGCTTGAAGCAGACTGGCTTGCGCTCTCCATATCGATGACTATTTGACATGCTTTATCAAATTTAAGGCTGCTATCTTCTAGTAGGAGACGATTAATCATATTTTTATCATTAAGTCCTACTACGAGTTGATCTCGTAACGCACGATCAAGATAAGTTTCAAACTCACATTTGATAGATAATTGTTTCAAGTCCGTAATAAATTCTGTGATACTCTCACCTTCTTTTTGAACACGGCTGTGAAATTTGAAAGTCTCAGAAATAACTCTGGTTTTTGGAGCATAATGAATAAGACACTCAGAACATTCGTTAAATGTGCAATCACTAACTTTCTTTGGTGCAAGTTTATTTTTTAGTACATTATACTGTTCAGTACCAAGTAATAGCACTAAATGGTCAACTTTCACGGTAGCTTCGGACACAAGATTAAGTCTGAAATAGGATTCAAGTCTTTCAAGAAAGTTCTCAATCGGTTCTGAATCTGGATCAAATTTGGAAAAATTTGAGACTGAATAAGCTCGAGACACCTTACCTTCCGATTCCTCATTAACCATTTTTGGGTAATTCGACAAAATATTTCAGGACAAACCATCAGGAGACACCACGACAAATTTGTACTCGTTCATAGCCTAGACATGAAAATTACTGCTTGAAATGTTCACGAAACGACTGCTTGAAAACGACGAAATCCTAACCTCCAAACGAAAATTTTCATAATTTTATAATCACTGTAGTTCGAAAACATTTTATTTTTTGAATCCTCGTCGCCAATTTGTTGTATACTCACTTCTGATACATTAAACTAATGAAAGAAGGATAAATAATAAATTGATTGATATAATATGACTGAGACGTATAATTCATAGACAGACATGACAAGTGACAAACTGATGAGACGATGAGACAAGCCTCGACTCTCGACTCTATACAATATCGATATATTACAATATCGAATCATTACAGTTAAATAATAATATTAATCTTAAACACTTACTTGATGAGTTAATTACTCTCAGGAGATTTTAGAAACAACAAATACCGGTCAAAGCATGCCTGAATTTCATGCATACCTGTCACAGTGGCCAGATGATAATCCCAAGACCGTTCAGTAACTTTGGTTCCAGTACTTCCAAATAATGAGCCAGACAGAAAAGAATCTTGATGACTTCCAGCCGTCAAGTAAGGTACCTTATAAAAATGAAAACAAAAATGTAATTTATCTTAATATTAAAGACAGCATTTGTGAGTAATTTTCAAGAAATGTGAGAGGTAGTACCTAAGATTGGAAAATTCTGTAGCGAGCAATTGTAATTGGAAAAAATATATAAGAAAGAGGAAGCATATGTAACATAGAATATGAGTTATATGTATGAAACATCGTTTCAGTGTAATCAGTGTAATTGTTTTGAAAGAGGAATTTAAGCCAACCCCCAAGACATTAATCTAGTGATATTTATTTATTCAATTACAGTAAATTTATTGCAATACTTCTTCAGTCACTTTGTTCCAGAACTTCACTAGATTGCTGAACAGGATGATCTGATTAAAAGAATGATTAAGTTATAACAGAAAATTTAGAGCTGAAAAAAGTTTCACGGAAAATGTTCTTATTCACGACATTACTGCCAAGGTTTGTTTGCAATTTTACATATAAACATTCCATTGTAAACTAATATCAAGCAGCTCGTCATGAAAACTAAATTTAATGAGTATTGAAGTTTAAGGGCCAGACCACATTAAGCGTTTTTTCGGTGCCAACCCAATCAGCCAATTGCAGAGCTTTCTGCCCTGACGACTCAAAAACCGCCATCTGAAAACGCTTTTAAAAACGCTTAATATAGTCAGGCTGAAATAATGATGAGAGCGTTAATACGGGTGAAAAGATGATTGAATACCAACCTTCAGCGCTAAAGTGAAATTGTCGATATAGAATCCAAAGTGGAAGGTGTGGCTCTGATTCTTTTCATCGAGGTTCTCATCATCGGAAAGCGGCAAGATGGACGGCACAAAGCTCCAAACCCAAGTACTCCAAGAATCATCACAACCATTATTATCAGCACCTGAAAAAAAGAACATTTTGAAATTTTACAATTTCAAAATGGAAGGAAAACAAAATGAGGTACTGGACTCCGAGCAATTGGACTGTTATTCAAGTTTCGGTAATTTACGGTGAAATTTCGAGATATCACTCTTTCAAATGAAAATAAAAAGAATGAAACATAAAAGTTTCAATGGTAGAAGCATCAATACTAGCTATTTAATAGAAACATGAAATTCCTGAAGATTAATGGATGACATTCCTTGTCCCTCAAATTCACCAAATCTATCAACTTGTGGATTCTTTTTGTGGGGATATCATGAAAATAAAAACGGTCACACGATCAATGACGATATTTGAGTTTAGAAGAAAGATTCAACAAGGAATTGCTGCATTGAATAAATGAGTATTTTGAAGGTTCCCGATGAAAATTATCATGTTTTCCCAGGAATTACAATCATAGTTTAAATAGTAATTGTCTGCAGGAATTTAGTTAAACTTCTTTGTAAAATGACTCTTTTCGGTATCTTGTGAACATACTTATGTAACTTGCAAAAGTCTTTTCTAGAACTTTTTTGGTAAATTTTCCCAACCAAACTAGCAAAGAAAATTAAAGAAGCTGGAAGGAGTTTGACTTTGATTTTTTTCGAATAGAATATCTTATATAGTATAGGATATACTATTCTATCGAATAAAATATTATTTTGTTTTCAGAATATTTCAAATAAAGTTTATACTGACCATGCTCTTCCGCGCTAGTTTCTGAATTATTGTCAGCCAAATTAGTCTGAGACATTTGTGGAGTCAACTGCTTCCTATGCAAAGCCAAAGCGAGAGCAAACATTCTCATGAGCATTGGGACCTGAGATTCACTGAGAGTGAACGCCATTTTCTCACAGAAGACGTCCATCCGAGTTGACATGGCTTTGCTTGCAGTCGGCGAAGCATACAGTCTGCTCAGTCGGATTGTCAAGAAGCAACGATATAAGAGTGGTTCCTGAAAATTATTAGTTGGACAATTAGTGGAAGGAATAAACTAACAAAAAATTTTCAATAACTAATTATTCAACCAATGCAATATTTCTAGCCCCATCGTTTGTCAGAGAATTTATTGTATTGAATAAATTAATTGGAATTGGATCACTAATGAGCACTGAAATTGTTAATGAATATGGTAATAATGAGTGCTAATGAATATGGTACTAAGCACTAATAAATATGGTAATTTTCGTAAATTTTAGCGGTAGAATTGATATATTGTACAGTATACATAAATTACAATTGAAGGAAATTTTCACATTTCATCATGTGTAATTCAATTGAGACATTGAATGAATAAGACATAATAGAAGATACTATAGGCCAGGGGTTCCCAACAAAATTTTCCCAAGGACCCCCTCATCCATTTATTATATTTATGCGGACCCCCACTACTTCTTAAATGCACAGCTAGAAAATATTTTCATCTACTCTAAAATCTGACTGCATGTCAAGTCGATTTCTAAACTTGTTTTTCATAAAACACATTGATGAAAATTCTTCTTCACAACGGTAAGTCGTTGCAAAGGGAAGGATTAATCTCAATGCCTTTTCTCCAAGCTCTTTATAGTTCTTTCGTGCTATAGCCCAAAAGTCTACCAAAATCGCGTTACTATAAAATTGGTTTTTCATTTCACTAAAGCTGGATAAATCCACAAGTTGATCTTGTTCGTTTAATCTTTTTCAAAATAGTTATTCATCTGGGCTCATCATGAAATTTTTAATGAAAACGCACCTCATCAGTTTCATTTAATCTAACTTATCCCTTTCACTGATTTCCCTTTGCCTAACCTTCATAAAGCTTTATCTATATTGTCTCATTTGAATGAAACATATCAATATTGCGGATAAAACCTATTGAATAATTGAGATAGTAAGTAGAATATAATATTTTCATTATTGAATATGTTTGCTCACCATGTATGATTCTATTCTTCCAGAAGCATTTCGTTTGTCAAGACAAATGGTAACATCGGACAAAGAGATAAGCTTCCTCAAGATCAGAGATGTCACACTCAGTTCTAGAAATAAACATGAAATACTGTATTTTTGAGATTACATACCTATGTGATTAATACAGTGACTTAAAATAATTATTGCGATAATACTAATTTACTATTTGAATTAGGCATAATAGTTGAGAGCTTTGTCCATCCAAAGTCATAAGCTGATAAATATTGCGCTGAAAAATGATTTGAACTCACTTCATCGCCCTCTATAAATTCAGCCAGAAAACAATTATAAGATAGTATCGTAAGTTTAAAGTTAAGAAAAATGAAATTACTAACAGTATACAAAACCGTTTACTGAATCAAATGTATATAAGAACTATTATAATAATTGGAATTGTTAAAAACATCTATCAGCAATCAATTCCCAAACTCACTTTCGGAGTATGTAAACCTTTAAGACAAATGGGAAATTATAAATAATGATTGAGTTACAGAACATTAACAATTTCTTTATGTATCACAAACCTGTTATTTCTGGTTCCCACTTCTCATTAACAGAACTGAGACTCAAATTCTTGATGTTCATTGAGAGTACAATGTCCTCTTCAACATATTTAAGAATAAAATTGTTACAAGTGATTGACAGATTGCATATCAATTTGTTAACAAGACTTGACCTATAGCTTTGCGATTGAGGCGTTTGCTCGTCAGGCGGTTGTGACTGTTGCCTGCAACAAAATGCATATATCAATAAAACAACTAAGTGAATAAAGTACTATAAAACTAATAAAAATCGATTCAAATGATCAGAAACTAATAGTTCATTTTTGTACAAGGATCGTTCAAAATGCGGCCATAAATTGAGAAATTGTAAATTCTTTTGTTTTTTGACAACAGAGCAAGAAAAACTGGAATATTCCAATCAAATTTGAATAATATAATTTGAATGCTGAAGATCAGTGAGGGAATAATTGATGTGATAATACAAACAGATCTGATAAGAGCATAAAACTCTGAGAAGCTTAACATTCGAATTCCATCATTTATTAACATTTACCGAATTGAAACAAATACCTAAAAAAGTATTATAGAGATTGGAAAAAAGTAGATTATCATAGTAGCTTAATGTGGGACATTATTTCACTACTATACTGAACTTCTGACTTGTATGTGTAGTATTTTACTTGCATGTCTGTAGAGTTTGTCTATTTTTAGAAATGATAATATACAATATATTCCAACATTATATTATTTTTTCGGGACAGTAAAATAATATTGATTGATGAAACGAATGAATAATGAATGAATTGTTACCTTCTAAGTCGTTCTGGAGGAGGAGGTGGGCGACCTCCAGGGGGGCACAATTTCATTACACATTCTGCAAATTGAAACATAACAGAGAAAACCGAGATCAATGAAATAATAAAATTTCCTCAAAGACAAAGAAGAAAACCGATAGCTGCTTGAAGACAACAAATATTCGGCTCAATTTGTGATATCAAACAAGTGATATTTCACAATGTAACTATGGTAAAGATGTTCATTGTTCAATTTTGGAATAGTAGCAATATTGATGATCAGTTCCAAAACTGAAAAGGTAAAAAATGATTATTTTGCTTGAAATTGGATCTCATTTGACTCTCATTCCAAGTGCAGAGCTGAAAACTGAACCAAGTTATAATGTCCAGGTTTACAGTTTATTTTGACAAAAATCAAACTAATGTACTAGCAATAGAACTCATAATTATGAAAGACACTATGGCAAGAAATGAATTACCTTGAGATAAACTTTAGTCGAATGTAATAATTATTTACACCAATGAACGCATAATTAATTGTGATTTGCTTAGGCGGAGAAGCAAGGGTACTGTGAGTTATCAATATCGAGTTATAACAATATTAGTGCCTCAATAGTAATTAGTTATTTCAACAGCTATGGAAGGTACAGGAAGCGTTTTTACAACACAATACATGAGAATATTTTCAGATTTTCATGATAAATGACAGTGCAAATTAATGAAAGAATTCAATATATTCCAAATCTACGTATATCAAGAATATTTTAATAATTGAGATTTGATGCATACATAAATTATTTCAGAATAATAATTCTGAAATATTATCAGGATTATTGTGAAATATATCTGAATCATTTTAAATTATCATTTAAAATAATAATTATTTTGAATTATTCTGAAATATTAACACATCCAAGCTCTTATTAAGCTCAACTTCTTTCAATGAAATTTGATAATGACGATTTGTGTTGGAGCTGTTGAGTTTTTTTTCGAAGCAACGATAAAAAACTGCCCACCTATTGTGTTAATTGTTATCTGCACAGGCTCCGATGCGATTCTTGTCCAAGGTACATGGATGAGTAGTTCATTGATATGTCCGGAAACGAAGCTGAATGGCAGATTGAGTTCCTGCTCCAGCACTTCCAAATCCAAGTCCAAGTTGTGAAATACGCCATCGCCTTGCCACAGTGAAACCTGGAAGCATTACAGATTTGTAACAAAAACTAACCTTAATGTGAGCAGAAAATATTTAAAAAACGGAATATAATAATTTAAATCAGATTATAGAAAATAATAATCTTAATCGGTATCGGAATTGACTATATTCGATTCTATGAGCCGTGAGAAGATGTAATGCGTGTAAAAGTAAATATTGAAAAGGCAAGACAGTTTGTTCAACAGTAGCCGACTCACATCTTTGACTGAACTGAAGAAACACAATAACTTGGAGATTCAGAGTGAATTACAGAATTGTTAACTATTATTTAGCGATCCAGCAATTAACAGCGGATATAATTTATCATTTATATAGCACTCAAGCAAAAAACATTTTATTGTTGCTCTTCTTTCGTTGATCAGACTATGGTAGTAATCAACAGGATTGTCTATCATATAACCCGATTTTGCCAATACCACTTCATTTGTTCAAAAGCACTTCACTTTACAGAGGCAGGCTTCTTAACAATACCTGCCAAATCCTCCACCATCCCCAGAATGTGGCAGCTGTTGCCATAAAACCTGGTATTATTTGATATTAGCGTCTTATTATTTTTATTTTAAAGAAATACCACAACATCTCCTCACCATGCAATTAAATTATATTATCAAACATAACAAGGATAAAGATAATTCAAACAAATAAACAGTTTTAACTGTAAACAATCTCTGCAGTCACAAATTTCAAGACTGACGGAGAATGTAGAACCAACATAGTTTGTTGATAATATTGGTCTAAAAACATACTTATATCTATGTAGATGTTAACAATTATTGACCGAGCGAAGTGAGGTCTAAGATTCCAGTCGACGGTTTGGCATTTCTCTTAATGTTTAAATGTTTATATGTTGCGCATTCACGGCGAAACGCGGTAATTGATTTTAATGAAATTTGACAGGTATGTTCCTTTTTAAATTTCGCGTCGACGTATATACAAGGTTTTTGGATATTTTGCATTTCAAGGATAATATAGAAGGAAAAAAGGAGCCTTCTTCATACGCCAATATTAGAGTAAAAATCACACTATCGAATTATTCATTATAAATCATCTGTCTAGTGGACTATAATACTACCCGTTCAAAAACATCAAACATCTGGAAAATGTATCTTTCCATCAAGGTTGTAGGAGACAGTTGCAGCCAGACCTGAACAGCGCTAACACTCACATTCAGGGACGAAACGTCACGGTACGATAGGACAGAATGCTCTATGTTTATTTAGGATTTTTTCTAGACATTTTAAATTGATAAATTATATATTGATTTTTGATAAAACATAACAACAGGTCAATGTAACTTACTGAGCGCGAGGTCTACTGTTCACAGAACTACTAGTTTACACCATACAGCAAAATTCCTCAACATAAAAATACGCTATTTGATATCTATAAATATTGTAGCTTTGATGAAATTGAATCTGAGCAACTTGCAGATAAAAGAGTTGACATACGTACCTGGGCATCTTGTCGACGAAAATTTTTGATGTACCTATCCACATAGCTCAAGATGATAGACGTAACGATTGATTCTATCCGATACATTGCTCAGGAAAACTGCAAAAGTATAATAACCTAATCTATAATCATTCTCATTTAATTGGGAAAAATACACTAAAGCTTCTAAAAGATCAAAGTTTAGTTAATTAATAAAGCTTAGTAATGAAACCGAGTCAAAAAAATTTAGTTGCAGTGTGTTTTCCAAAAATAAGATTTTATTTAGCCTAGATCAATAATTTATTTACAAAAATAAAAATAGGTAGGCCTATAGGCCTTATAGAAACAGTTTCATCGTTCATAATTTTTGAATTAGGTAACTAAAAAATTGCTCTATCCCAGTCAATGAATGTTTTGAATGTAGTAATATTACAACTCATAGGTTTATACAGGTCAACCCTTAACGACAAATTAATATAATACACTAATAAATTAGCATAATATAAGTGCCAATAAGAGTAGCCTAGGGTATACAAATAATAATAATTTTTGTTTTACAAAATTACAAATTAAGCTTAGGAGAAGCTTTCTCTATAAAATAATTTTTGAAAGCTGCAAAGCTCATTTAAAAGGTATTAGGCTAGCATAAAAAAGCGTAATTAACGTATGATTAGTAAGTTCCTATGGTAAGTTGGAAGTATTATTTTCTAGCATTTATGCAATAACCTTAAGTTAATACTTTATTACGAAATCATTATATAAATGCTTTGCATGTACTGAAAGTTGAGTTCTGATAATGGTCTAATGGCATCATTATCACCAAATGAAATAATTGTGTTCAAGACAAATAATTCTAGTGATGGCTTAAAAACATAGAAAGAAATAAGATAGAAACTAGACCAACAATCCAAGAATATTATTAATTTTAGGACTAAAATTATTCTCTACTTACCGTATCAAAGAAATTAACCGATTTGGAGGTTAGATCTCCTAACCTCTGAAGTTATTGTTTATTGAGCTGACTTTTATAAATTCATAATCAATAGGTTTTCAATTTTAAAAAATCTTTTGAGATTGGAAAAGATTATACTAAGCGAAAAATAAAGAAGTATTATAACCAATATACGATAAAAATTCCAGACAAACCCATTTTGACGTTGACAAATTACATCACAACAAAGAACCATCAACCAACCTACAACCTTATCAATTCTCATTTTCAACTCGAGAGTCAAGTTTAGTTCGACTAAGTTAGTCGATACTTGACAGTGTGCCACGGAGAAGATAAAGTGGGGTCCACGTTATAATGGCAGTGAAGAAAGTTATAGGAGAAAAACGTTGCCAAGTCTCTCCATTTTGCCATTGATCAACATCTATAGAAGCCAACATCTATAGTGAGGTCCACGTTACTATATAATGACAGTGTAGGAAGATAGGAGAAAAGGGTTGCCAGATCTCAGCCTTGCCACCCAAACAGCTGATACTGGTATATTTGATGAATTTAACTGTTCATTATTGTTGAAAATAGTTAATCATATTTTATTTGTCGAGAAAACATATTCATTCATTCAGTGTTCAATCCAAATTCATCTTATGTTTTGGATCTCGCATCTAGCTTGCAATTTGGATTTTTTGCAATGCTTCTCATTGAAGAATCGATTTCTTCCTTCACATCGTCTTGTATCTGGTAACGCTACTACTGTACGTTCGGATTCAATCTCGCCATCGCCTTTGGAGTGTCCTCGTCGGAGTTTCATCGGTTTCTTATAACAGTGAGGGGTTCACTGTTGTCAGCCTAGAGTCGTCCTAGATTCCTGCTGGTCTCCAGAATCTTGGTCTGAGGTTCTCATCCTGATCCGCACCACCTGCGTGGACATGCTGGTGCTCGTCTCCACCTGCTGCTACTTCAAACTTTCTGAGCTAAGTCCTATATTTAACATTTTTGATATTCTCACATCACGTCAACTGTAGCAAAATATCCACTTTGGTGATAGATCTTGTGCTATCTCTTCTAAATTGGATATTTTGAGTGTAAAGTACATTTGCTTTATCTTCCCAGACTTTATCAGTGAATCTTATATTCAATATTATCTCAATATTCAGTGAATCTTTTCAATTGAGTATTTTCCACTAATTTTAAAGCTTTCATCTTCCATTGGTGATTGTATCCTTTTGGTTTTAAAATTGACAATATTAGTAACCTTCATTTTGAATAATTGTTATTTGTTTTTCAATTATTAATTCCCATATTAATGTATTTTCATTTTGATTTCTAAAAGTTCAAATAGTCTCAAACTCATTCAATTATTTTGGTTATCTATAAAGTACCCACTTGATATCGTGATTTCAAATTCATATTGTCTTATTGTAAATCAATCTTTAAATATTTCAAAGTATTGAAAGTGTTTAAACATCACTCCTTTATCTGGTAATTATTTAAATTCAAGCAAGCAATTAGAACCATTCTTTTGCTTGTATTCCACTAATATTGTATTTTTATTTAGTTTCCTTTGTGTCAGTTCAGTCTCTTGATTCTTGCACCTTTGCAGATCTTGTCTTTTGTATCGATTATTAGCTTAACTTTGTGACTACTGTTTGTTCAGTTTATCCATTCTAAATTTATTGTAGAACTTTGGTAATCGTTCATCATTTGTTTAATTACTCAATTAATTACATCAGTAATTATATCAGTTTAATTACATTCAATTTTTGATTACTCTTGTATTTGTTACTTGAGCACTTTTTCAATTTGAACATTTAATTAAATTTTTAATTGTAATTTGTCAATATTCAGTAACTTTCATTATTCATCAAGCCTGTTGTTTAAATTTGTTTTTAATCATAAACTGTTATAAAAATTCTCATTGCTCTCTCAGTTATTTTGAACTACAAACATTTTAATTAAGTTTGTGATTATATTCAACCTTTCATTTGGTATTTTTTATTTCAATCTCAATCCTGAGTTACCATTTGCTGTACATGCCAATTTGCTTTCATTCAATACATATTATGTAAGCACATTGGATCTTTCCTCCTTTCAAATTTATATGTGGATTTTGTTAGTCTCTGATTACTTTACTAAATTTCATAACCTACAAATTCACCCCTTTATACAGTCCACTCTTTTGCTTAGACAAATTTCACATATAAAGCTGAATCCTCCAGGCCGGATTTTTCTGAACCGTGTGCACTTCAGTTACTACATTTGTTCCCTTGCAATTTTTCAGTATTGTATCAATTTTTATGCCAAATGAGAGGTTCAATCATTTTTCTATAAACCATGTCAAATTTTTTTGTTGTTACATTTACACCTGTTTAATGCACTGTGTAATGTTTTTCATGCCTAATCAATCTGCTGAGACCTGTGTACTACAACCGTCTGGCTACCTCGCTGTGATTGATGACTGGATTCAACTCGCCCAAATTCGGCTATTGCAATCTAAGCCAAGATCGTCGACCAGCTACTTCAAAGGTCAACAAATCGTCCTATCATTGTGGGCAAAGCATTCTGTGCGCGACTGACTCCAGACAGTTCATATCAATGTGGTGGTCAGGTTGTATTGTAATTTTTATAAAATTGTAAACATGCCTCCTAAAGGAATTAATCCATAATTTCGCAAATGGACAGCTATAATAGCTGAATTTGACAGATTGTATGATAATTCAATGAATATTACAATCACCAATAGTGATGAACTTCAGAAAGTGCTTACTATTCGCACTAGACTGTCAAAAATAGAAACTCTTTATGATGAAGTGTTTTTCTCATTGGATCCTGATATAGTCAATCAGGACCTTCATAACAATTTCACAGACAGGTTCACTGAATTATTTGCTAAGCTCACTATTAATTGCGAGTCATTTGAGAATCAGCAACAGATGTTGCATTCACAAAATTTTAGCAACTCTGACATGCCTCATGAGTCACATCATGACATGCCAACTCATGCTCAGGAAGTGGTATCCTCTCCAGCTCCTCAGCTGCCTGTAGGAATTGAATCTGCTGTACAGCCTCCTATTGCTAATCCAGCGTCACCCTCTGTGGCATCAAGCAGTATTCCTCAACTGATGCATCAGGCCATGCCTCAGGTGCCCATGCATTGGGCTCAATCACCCATGTTTCAATTTCAAGGGTATAAATTACCGGACATTCCATTACCTACATTTAATGGTAATTTTGATCAATGGATTGAATTCCGCTCCTCATTTTCTGCTATTGTTGAAGATAATCACACAGTTGCTCCAAGTACTAAATTTCAGTATTTGAAGCAAACACTAAGTGGAGAGGCACTTTATCACATTGCTAATGTTCCTTTTGGGCAGTTTGACTTAGCATGGTCACTGCTGACACAGTGGTATGATTACCCACGCCTGATTGCAGACATACATGTTGCTGCAATCTTGGATCCACATCCACTCAATTCAAATTTGGCTCCATCATGGAGAAATTTTATTGATCATTGTAAAACTCATATTCATGTTCTAGAATCGATTGATTTAAAGGTAGACATCAAGGATTTATTGTATTTGTATATTGTCATTTCACGTTTTGACTCTCGTACCCTGTGAGATTGGGAGTGGTACAATACATCTGCCACTATGCCATCAATGGAACAGTTATGGAACTTCATGGAGGCACAGCATAAGGTTGCACAAGCCATATCTGTCAGCTCGTCTAATCATGTGCAGGAGGCACATAAATTGGCTAGCAACACAAATGTTAAGCCAGCACAAGCTACTAGACCAACCAGTCATCCTCAAAATGCAAACATTAACAAAAATAAAGTTAATAATTCTCATTCTAACAATAGCAAGTTTTACGTTTGTCTCTATTGCAAAGATGCTAGTCACAATGTTTTCAAGTGTCCAATTTCACAGAAAATCGACCCTGCCGGTAAGAAGGATGCTGTCAGAAGAAAAAATCTCTGTTTTAACTGTCTGAAGCCATTCATTTTTGGACATTCTTGTCTTGGGTCCTGCCATCACTGTGGAAAGCGACATCACACAGTATTGCATGAGGTTTTTTCCAGCTCCAATGGTAAGAATTTCTCATCCAACAGTATTTAATCATGTTCCACTCCATCTGCGGGTGTTCCCTCTATGAATTCAAGAGTTCAGACGCAGTCACCCTGTTTGTTGTCTCTGCTTCAGCCATCTGCTGCCAGTTTGCCAACTGCTAGCAGTTCCAACTCTGTAGTAAATTTGCATTCTGGTTCATCCCCTCACTCAGTGCCTGTCAATCAAATTGCTGAAAATCAAGTTTCTGCCAATTGTGCTTCTCACACCAATAATGATCACAGATCATCATCTATTGCCATCATGCCTACGGCTGAGATCATCGTAGTTGATTCAAAAGGTCAGCACATTTCTTGTCATGCTCTGTTAGACACTGGCAGTGACACTTGTCTAATGTCGGAGAATTTGGCTACTTGATTGGCTCTTCCAATCATTCACAGAAACACTTCAATTCATACTGTTGCTGGTAATTCTGCAATGCCTACAGTCGTTCACGCTGTTCAAATCAAATCAAAGAATCAGTCATGGTCTACTGTTGAAGAGTGATTAGTTGTTAATAGAATTTCACTTAATTTCGCTAATGAAAAATGCTATTTTTGTGGTAATCTGAGACATCCTCGGGTCAGCTGACCAGCTCAAGCGTTAGTGGTTACAAATGAAAATCATAGAAAAAGAATGGTCATTGATTACTCCAAAACTATAAATCGTTTTACATTACTGGATGCTTACCCACTACCAAGAATCGATGATATTGTAAACAAAGTTGCAAATTATGAGTTTTTCAGTACTATCAACTTGAAAAGTGCATACCACCAAATTACGATAAGGAAAGAAGAAAAGCACTACACAGCATTTGAGGCATTTGGTCAACTCTACCAGTTTAAACGCATTCAGTTAGGGGTCACTAATGGAGTGGCAGTGTTCCAAAATGTAATTGACCATGTTATACGGTCTGAAAAGCTACAAGACACTTATGCTTACCTTGATGATGTTACACACAATCTGTGGCGAAACACAGGAGCAACACGATATAAACTTAAAAAAAGTTCATCAACGCTGCAAACAAATACAACCTATCATAATACCTATCATAACCTATCATACCAACCTATCATAACCTATCATACAACCCATCAATAATGAGAAGTCTTCATTTTCACTGAAATCGATCAACTTGTTGGGCTATCATATATCTAACAAAACTATCAAGCCTGACCCCAGCCGATTGGAACCACTGAAAAATTTACCTCCGCCTAGAGACATCGCTGAGGAGGACGCTTGGTATGTTTTCACATTATGCATCACTAATACCAGATTATGCCACGAAGGTGATTCCTCTTGCCTGTACTGCATTTCCCTTGTCTAAAGCAGGGTTACAATCGTTTGAAACTATAAAAAGTGAAATAATTGGATCTGTAGTAAGCTGCATTGATCCTGAAGCACAATTCATTGTGGAAACTGATGCATCTGAGAGCACCATTGCTGCTACTTTGACTCAATCAAACCGTCCAGTTGCATTCTTCTCAAGGATACTTTCACCAGCAGAACAAATACATTCAAGTGCTGAGAAAGAAGCACAAGCCATTGTAGAAGCACTGTGAAAATGGTGTCACTACTTGGTTGGCAAACATTTCAAGCTAATTACTGATCAGAGGTCGGTAGCTTTTATGTTTGATAACAACCATCATGGTAAAGTGAAAAATGAAAAGATAATGAGGTGGAAACTGGAACTGTCTTGTTTTCATTACGATATTGTATATAGACCTGGCAAAGATAATATGGCTGCTGATGCTCTGTCTAGAGTAAGTTCTTCAATCCAAAATCAGGAAAATCTATTAGTTAATTTACATGAGTCTCTATGCCACCCAGGCATAACACGGTTGTACCACTGGGTTCGGAGTGAAAACTTACCCTACTCAATTGATGAAATCAGACGCATAACAAACTCCTGCAAAGTGTGTGCTGCTGTCAAGCCCAAATTCTTCAAACACAAAGGGGCTCTGATTAGAGCCTTTTCTGCATTTGAACGGCTAAATATTGATTTCAAAGGCCCTCTGCCTTCATCAAGTCGAAATCGTTATTTATTGGTAATAGTAGATGAGTTTTCACGGTTCCCTTTTGCTTTCCCATGTCCAGACATGTCATCATCTACAGTTAAATTAAAACTGAAAACCCTGTTTTCTATGTTTGGGGTTCCTAGTTACATACATTCAGACAGAGGAACATCATTTATGAGTCAAGACTTGAAAAATTACCCAAACTCGCATGGAATTGCAACTAGCAGAACCACTACTTACAACCCAGCAGGTAATGGACAGGTTGAAAGATATAATGGTATTCTATGGAAAACGATTGAGCTAGCATTAAAATCACTTAATTTAGAAATAAATCAATGGGAGTCAGGTTTTAGAAGATGCTCTTAGCTCAACAAGAACATTACTTTGCACAGCCACAAATCAAACTCCTCATGAGCATATGTTCTTACACCCACGTAGATCTGTAAACAATGGTGTTTCAGCTCCTTCTTGGCTTCTCAATTCCGGCACTGTCTATTTAAAAAAATTCAATCAAACATCTAAATATGAGACACTTGTTGAAGAGGTCCAACTTCTACATGGAAATGCTGAGTATGCACATGTAAAGCTACCTGATGGAAGAGAAACCACAGTATCAACACATCATCTTGCTCCAGTTGGAGAGTACGAAAACAGAGATCACGAAGAACAAGCCGATTCTGAATATGATGAAAATTCTCAATTACCAACTTCCGAACCTGAACTTGAATACTTCCATAATCCTCAAGCAACCCAAGACCAAGAAAACGAAACTAGTACTACTGCTGAGAGCTTACAACCTAGACAACAGACTACTGGACAAGAAAACCAAAATACATATCCAAGAAGAAGTTTTAGAAATAGAAGACCTCCTAATTATTTGAATGACTACATTCATTAACTTTTTGGGGGGAAGAATTTAGTATAACAACATATGTTTTGAATTTGTTATTACTGTTACTAAGTCTCCAAACAAACTCATTCCAATTCGAAACCTGTATAGTTCAAGTTATTAAAAACCTTTCTTAAGGTATTAAATACTTATGTCGTGCTTACTCTCATTCCTATTACATCCACGTTGCGTTTTGTCAGCTCAACAGGATGCACTCATTGAGTTACATGGGTTCTCGGATGCCAGCTCCGTTGCCTATGGCGCCTGCATTTATGTTCGATCTGTTTCTAATCAAGTTCAGACACACTTGCTTTGTTCAAAGTCATGCATTGCTCCACTTAAAGTGCTCTCCATTCCAAGATTGGAACTTCAAGCCGCACTGCTCTTGTCTCAGCACATCAACCGTGTTGTAAAAGCCTTTAACTTACTTGATATTAACATATCTAAAATTTTCCTTTGGTCTGACTCTACCACTGTCTGTAGTTGGATTCGCGCGATTCCTGATAGAAAAGATGTATTTGTGGCAGTGCATGTTGCCAAAATACAAGAGACCACTTCACACTTTTCATGGAATCATGTTAGAACAGATAACAATCCCGCTGACATTATTTTCAGAGGTTCAACGTCGATTGACCTTAACAAAAACAGTTTGTGGCTAGCCATGAAAAGATGTATTTGTGGCAGTGCATGTTGCCAAAATACAAGAGACCACTTCACACTTTTCATGGAATCATGTTAGAACAGATAACAATCCCGCTGACATTATTTTCAGAGGTTCAATGTCAATTGACCTTAACAAAAACAGTTGTGGTGGTACAGCCCCAAGTGGCTAGCCATGCCCAACTCTCAATGGGACTCAATTTCAACTAATTTCATGATTTCCACCACTTCTACCATCGCCTTTGTCAATACCTCGGTTTCAGTTTTTCTCACTTATTTGATCATATTTCCAATCAATTTAAAATTATTTGTGTAGTTGCTTACTGTCTTCGTTTTATTCATAATATGCACTCTGGCAGCGCCCGTGTTTCAGGTGAGTTATCAGTATCCGAAATTAAAGATGCTGAAATTCATATTGTAAAAAATGTACAAAAACAAGCCTTTGGTCCTGAACTGCATCTTCTTCATTCCAAGGAGGAACTGGATGCGCATAGCATGAGGATGGTCTCCTAAGAGTGGGTAGTCGCTCAACTCATGCTGACGTCCCATTTGATTTTCAGCACCAGATTTTGCTTCCCAGTAAGCACAAATTCACAAAAGCCATGGTGATGGCCATTCATCATTGGTTGTGTCATGCGGGTGTCCAAGCTACAATGGCTTCATTACGGCAGAGGTTTTGGATCCCGTCCACTAGGTGTTTCATAAAAGGTATTTTGTGCACGTGCGTGGAGTGCTTTCGTTTTTCACATTCCAAGTCTGAACAAATTATGGGACAACTACCTGCTGTTCGAGTCAACATTGGTTCACCATTTTTAAATGTCGGCGTTGATTATATGGGTCCTCTCAATCTCCGCCTTGGAGGTCCCAAATCCTGCTCATTTTCAAAAGTGCACATTGCACTATTTGTGTGTATGGTCACACACACGGTACACTTGGAGGTTGTTACAGAACTATCCACTAAGGCATTTATGGCTGCACTCACATGATTTGCATCTATCTGTGGCATCCCAAGTGCTATCTATTCTGACAATGGCATAGCATTTGTTGGTGCAAATAGTGAACTTCAGGCATTACATAATTTCCTTGCTGATGCTGAAAATCACCACAGTCTGCAAAATTCTGCTGCACTTTGGAAAATCCAGTGGAACTTCATTCCTCCACGATCCCCTCATTTTGGTGGACTCTGGGAGAGGTCCATTAAGAGTTTTAAAAATATCTTCAAAATTATCACACTGAAATTGACTTTGGATTTTGAAGAAATGTACACTTTGAGTGCTCAGATTGGCACTATTCTAAATTCTCGACAGTTGGTTCCTCTCTCTGAGGACTCTCTTGACTTAGCCTACTTGTCTCCAGGGCACTTCCTTATAGGGAGACCTCTAAATGCGCTGCCTTCCAAGCAACCTCAGTCTAAGCATGTAAATCATCTTGCCTAGTGGCAAAAAATTTTGAATTTAAATCATCAGCTGTGGGAGCGTTGGTCACAGGAATATTTGGTCATGCTCCAGCAGAAAAGTAAGTGGACTAGGTATTCAGCAAATATCACCATTGGCACAATGGTGCTGGTAAAGGATCCTGGGGCACTGCCCACCTTCTGGAAATTGGGACGCATCACAGAAGTCATCCCAGGTGCAGATGATAAAGTAAGAGTTGTCATGGTGTGTACTGAATCTGAAAATTTTAAATGTTCAATTTCAAGCATTGCACCACTCCTGCTTGATGACAGTGAAAATGGCAAGTTGATTTAACATATTTTATTTTTCATTTTGTTGGAAAATTCTCTGAATTCCCCAACGGGGCCCACTCTATGTTAAATCTCACTTACCGTTTTCCATTTTTTAGGTTACCTATTTATTTTGTTTTTAGGCTAATAGACTGTGTTGATCTCTATCAGTTGTTATTTTGTTTTTAGTGTCTGCAACTCACTGCCTTTTGTATCACCATTGAGAATTCATGCCTCTTGTAGTTTCGTTTTTGTCTCAATTTTGTCTTTTAGATATTTTTATAGATAAAAAATTCATATTAACTGTTTGTAATCATTTTCAATTATATTTTACAAATTGATTGTCTCTAATTATATTAGTGAGATCTTTCAGTTATGTGTTGACAGTGGTTTGAGTCAAGTAGTCATTTGCTTTTTTTGGTTCCGAGCCTAAAACGTTGCTTCGTTCTTCCCGCTTTTCCTGTCTCTGGTGCACTAACTTTTCGAGGTCCCAATTGTTTCTTCAAACTTCAAGTATTTCTAGGAAGTATGGTCATTGTTAGCATTGATTTCGACAAATCAATCTGTGCTATACATCTCGCCGTTCACCGATTCAAAATTGATTCATTAGTTTTTGATTTATCTTCGTTCCAAGTTTACATGTGCGTCACAACCTTCCAGTGTACATGAAGCTTTTAATCAGTGTTGAAACCTCTTCATTCATTCAGTGTTCAATCCAAATTCATCTTATTTTTTGGATCTCGCATCTAGCTTGCAATTTGGATTTTTTACAATGCTACTCATTGAAGAATCAATTTCTTCCTTCACATCGTCTTGTATCTGGTAATGCTACAACTGTAAGTTCGGATTCAATCTCGCCATCGCCTTTGGAGTGTCCTCATCGGAGTTTCATCAGTTTCTTATAACAGTGAGGGGTTCACTGTTGTCAGCCTAGAGTCGTCCTGGATTCCTGCTGGTCTCCAGAATCTTGGTCTGAGGTTCTCATCCTGATCCGCACCACCTGCATGGACATGCTGGTGTTCGTCTCCACCTGCTGCTACTTCAAACTTTCTGAGCTAAGTCCTATATTTAACATTTTTGATATTCTCACATCACGTCAACTGTAGCAAAATATATATATTTATAATATTTTGTATATATATATATATATATATATATATATATATATATATATATATATTATATATATATATATATATGTTTACTTTTAAAAATCTGCGGATGGATGAATATGGTAAATTATTAACTGGGTACATCCGATAAGCAGTTTCACTCACTTTCTGACGTTTATGGTCTACACAACATCTCTACCGCGTCTCTGTGGTCACGACCATTGGAATGTTCAAATCTGCACCACTTCACTTCCTGTTTGATTGACAAAGGGGGCCTAGCCCCTGGAAATTTTTGTTTAAATGTAAGTTTTTAAGTGTTTTTAATCTATCCGTGTCGTGTGTATCCTGTTTATATTTATATTATAAAACTCTAAAGTGTTTTCTGTTATATATATATATATATATATATATAGCACAAAACAGGAGACACGATATAA
The DNA here is from genome assembly GCF_014356525.2 of Nilaparvata lugens. Lineage (NCBI taxonomy): Eukaryota > Metazoa > Arthropoda > Insecta > Hemiptera > Delphacidae > Nilaparvata > Nilaparvata lugens. Next base: position 29,388 of record NW_024090466.1, read on the forward strand.
ATAGATTGAAAACACTTAAAAACTTACATTAGAAATGGGGAAACTCCGAGAAGAGTCTTCTCGGTTGAGAAAGGAGACACAGTCTCCGAAACTTTCCCCATTTCTAATGTAAGTTTTCAAGTGTTTTCAATCTATATATATATATATATAATATCGAGTAATGTCACACCAGTCAATTATTCACCATTGCTACAAAAATAGCATTTACAAACGGGAAAATTTAATTTTTATTCACGACAGATAAGCAAAGGAAGGGAAGGCAAAGTTATTCCTTGCACAGAACTCCATAGTCAAATTATCACGAAATAAGTGTTTGGACAAAAATAGACACCATTCTGCAGATTATATTTTTGTAGGTAATCAATATAATTACAAGTTTTTCCTCTCTTACATTTGATCATTAATATTTCAAATTTGATGGTCTCATACATTCCATTTTTTAAATTTGAGGTACACACTAGACAATATTTTTAGTTTCGTTCAAAAATGAATGTGTAACTGCTATTCCAAATTCTCCTTACTTCATTACCCAACCCTGTATATGACACGTTTTACTGGTATATTGTATTTATTATTAGCTTGATTTGTTGAATAAAGTTGACTTTAAATTTTTGACCATACACATGCTAATAGTTATTATTATAATTATTGATCTAGAAGGTCATTGACCCACAAGTTATGGATGTCATAGAACTGCAATTATAGATGCCGTGATTAGAATTCATTCAACTTCATCCAAATTTTAGATTCTATTTGCATCTCATATTTATTTTTGGACGAAAGTTGAGCTTGAACTTCTTACAGAAGAAACATAACCTATTTTTTGGACATGTAATCAAAATTTGGAAATGGAATAGTTTTGGGCCAAGCCTGTTGTTCCTTCCCAATCATATTTATATGATTTGTTATTGTATCCACGTATAAATAAATAAATAAATGAATAAACTTTATTACATAAAGCAAAAAGAATAATTTTAGATGAAGTTACCATGAGACTACAGTTAATTTGGGAGAACTTCCAAGGAGAAGAATATTTCAGTAAAATGACAATAATTGGAGTTTCATGAGAATGTGAATTTCACACATGAAATGGTTCAGAAATCTCACTTGAAACATTTCATCAGCAAATGACATTCCGTCTAATGCTTCTTCACATGTACTATATAATATCCGCCGTTTTTTTAGGATTGGAGGATGTTTGAAGGATACTATTAGGAACGATTTTATGAAGATAGTGTACGACTTGATACAGAGTCATTTCCAGATAGAATTTCAAGTACATATTTCTTCAAAGCTCAATATAAAATATAAGACTAATATTTAAAGAATAATATTACTTCAAGACTTCTAGTGGTTTGTAGAATAATAAAGGGAATCAAAACTTTTCTTATGGATATTATGTGGAATATTTTGAATATTTCCTGTGCATTCTACGTCGTTGATGCAGAGAAATCCAGAGTAAGTGAACCCAAATATTTTGCTGAACTTTTACGCAGATTTCAAACAACATTCTCCAGCAGCAAGTGGCTCCAGCAGTGAGTATATACTAGAATTGAACCAGCACAATATCAAATTTGAACATCGAAGAAGGCTGAGATCTGAGATGTGAAATGCAGCATTAGAGTGAGGTAGTGCAACCCTTGATTAACAGAGCACACAGCCTAATCCTATTTGTCAACGAGTGATGCAAAAATGATTAGTGATGTTAGAGTGAGTGAAGAGAGTGACAGTACTCACATCGTAAGCCGGTACATTCTCCTTGTCTCTGTGGCCCCCTCCTTTGCCTCCTCCTTCTCCTCCAGCTATACCCATAATGGCATTTTCAGTTTCACTCGCATTTAAATCGTACGCACTACACTCTCAACTCTCATTCGCCAACCTGATGGTACAACATAAATTATCTTACTGATTGAAACAAAAGATCACAACAAAAGTAATACTGTATTAGCATAGAATGAACAAGGCAAATGGTCCTAGACATGTGCCTAACAAGGAAGGCCGCTATCAAACTTCACCAAATCAACAATAAGCTATACGAAGACGGACGAAACACACAAAGGGGATCAGCAATCAAGATATGGATATGTCCAAAACTGAATGACAGAATATATTTGAAACATTTCTGACAACATACTTAACATAATTGGTTAGCACATGGCTATCTACGAAGAAGGGTCAAGCGTCAACAGACGAACAGCGTAGTTTTAATATGTAAAGGAACTAAATAAAACGAGAAGTTAGAACTTACAATCTTATCAATCAACGAGTCAAACTAATCTTACAATATTACACCAAATGGTCTTAGCAGGTTAAGCAGCATTAATTTTGTCGGGTATCATCAATAATATTTGAGTGTCCAGAACACTTTCGTAATGAACCATGATTTATTAGAATATACAATGGGCTTCAAGAAATCTTCCAATTGTAATATCAACTCCTAAAAATTATCATTTTATTATTTATTTATTAATCAATTTCATTTCATTTCCAACTAAGTTTCACATAATCTCGTCAATTCAGGATATTTGTGAATTATTCATTAACAATAATGTCATTGTACATAATTGCCTCGGCAGAAAACGATCGAGTAATTAGATACTGTACGAAGAATTAGCGATCATTGCAATTAGGGATTGAAGCATGAACAATATGCTGTTAGTAAAAAATCCATTGAATTTCAAATTACAGTATTTCAATTGGCAATGATAAAACTGCAAAGGTAGCATACATTTAGCATAGCTTTCTCTTTTCAAGGATCAGAATGTGGACTAATCCAAGTGGAAAATCAATCGTTTTATATTTAAACCATATTTTTTGAGAGTACAATAATGAACTGGAAGGTGGACGTTCAAACATAATTATAATATGCTCAGTTGTTAAGACGTGATTCGAGCATGTATAAAGAATGTAGCCAAGTAAAAATGTAAGAGCAGGCATT
>NW_024090467.1:0-33180 GCF_014356525.2 Nilaparvata lugens
ATGAAGGGTGAAACGCCTTAGTCGTCCCGGCTATGCTAAACGGTTAAAATTATTTATCAAATCATTCATGTTTAACATAAAAATGTACTGTTCCGTGAAAAAATTATGTAGAAGTAGATTATTGAGTGGATTATTATTGTTTCTTCTCATATCTTATAACACATTGTGAATGCTTTAACAAGGCCTATTCAATTATTCAAGGTATTGGTAGATCAGTAAATTAAATAAATTCTCTTCAACGGAGTATCATCTCATTTATTTATTTCTTCTCTGTCATGTAACCCATGTCAGAGGTGAAATAAACATGAAAAAACCATTTACAATATGGAAAAAAAGTTCGTTACATACTTGAATTAATTTTTATAAACTAACATGTAGCATCCCACTATAGAGTCTATGTGTCGGAATGCAGTCAGTATAACATTCTAATTCTAAATATAATATTTTTAATCTAAATCAATTTTTTATACAATACATTCCAATGTGAGCTATCTATACCAATTAAATAAATACGAAATGCAAAATGATATATAATGTGAGTTCATTTTAATGTCAGGATAAATATTTGTCATGTTGAAGAACTCCCACTGTGAAACGTGACTTGTCACATACTGGTAACATATTCTGTGAAACAAAACTGTTACAATTATTCCGATGTAACTGATATAACATTTCAATGGGAATTGTTAGCAAATCAAGCAGAATATGAGATCAAAATGGACGTCAACTCCGAACTGTGAACATTGGTGAACTGTGAGCAATCAGTGGATAGGAAGCAGTGGATAGCAGCATGTAAAGACTGGACATAGAACCTCATTCGCTTGAAATATACAGTCTTCACCTGTGACCATACAGTATGACCGTGATACACGCTAGTGGTCTCTTTCTCTCTTTTATGGTTATGCAACAGTTTCGGACCTTGTTCAACAGAGAAAGTATAATGAAACTATTCTTTGAAACGTCTCTTGTCAGTCTATTTCAATTTATATTCTACAGGTTTTTCCTTGGTCACATAAAAAAGAAATTGAATAATTAAAAATAATTAAAGCAATTATTTCAAGACAATAATATAATATGTAAAATTCAGGACAATAAATAAACAGTTTTTTTTAATATTATTACTGATTTGACAGAGGTCCTTGACAGTTATACTGAGTTGACACGATGCCAGTTCAAAGATTAGTGAACTAGAGACTACACAATTTTTCGGCATCTCGTCGTGTTGCATGATGCTACTTGATATTTCAGCGTATGAACTTAACTATCCAATATCAACATACAATAAATTAAGGAATTACACATATGGATGAGATGATACCATTAGATAATACACATATGGATTTGATAATATCATGAAATCATGATATAGGCCTATTATGAGCAAGAGAATAAGATGAAATTAAATCCAATCCCAATAATTCTATTCAAATGAATATATTGAAAATTATATTCAGTGCTATTCTTTAACAAGCCAACAAATAATGGCTAATCTATCATTATTAGGGAAAAGTGAGACATAAATCATTTTATGAATGGTGACAGATGGAATATTGAATTTTCAAATTCACATGACATCATAACCAATCATAGAAAATTATATCCTCTTCATAAAAGCAACCCCTTTTCGGATCAATACGTACCGTACTCAAATTCGGTGAAGGCATGAAATGAATTCAAGCTATTCAATATTGAAAACGACTCTTCAACTCTTCAGTTCAGTTTTCATCAACACATAATTATTACTTCTATTGGTGGAGGACCCAAAGGTTGTTCCACAGCCAAGTCGTACTTGTCGTACCTATGTCTAATGTGTGTGGAGCATAATGTATCAATCTGTTATAAATGTATGTGTAGACTGAATCAAGGCTATAAAAAAAGATGTATTATATATTTCTGATTCAATTAAGAATCTAGAATTTGAGGAGAGTTCTCATTCTAATCATTAAAAATTATTCCTCCCTACCTTGGATGTACTTGGTTTAAAAATTTTTACGCATCTACACTATTTCCAAATAGAATTTTAAGTTGAAGAGGAATATAGAGGAAGACTCTCGGAGGAGAGATTACTCCATTCAAAGGATCAAATCAGTAAATTAGTAGGAAATTGAACTAGGAACTAATTTAGAGGCGTACAAAAAACTAAAGCGCATAAACATAGATGGCTTGTCGGAGGAGTATCTATCCCCGGATGCATATCTCTTCATATCGTTACAAAGTCGGCTATGAAATTAGCTGCTGTTCTGTCAACTGTAACCACTCATGAAGGTCATTCGGAAACTTTCTAGAGAGTTGTGCCCGAAGCAGTTGAGTTGCACTCTGACAGTTGTCATCATTAAATCACTGCAACACTCATTATGACACACTGCAGATTGCACTCACTCACCTTCTTTGCCAAACAGTGCGCGGCAACATGATTAGTTATCCCTAGTGAGATCCACTCTAAACTGTCAGTAGGCCTATTCGTTGAATTGAAAGCATCAATTCCCCAGCGATGATAGCTTATTCCAGATATGTCCAAAAGGGGAAACGAACCTCGGAAATATGGATGAAAACAAGAAGAAATCACCTTCTGCTTCCACTATTGCTTGGAAATTTATGATCGCGAGAGTAGATTAGCGCAGTGCAAGAGTAATATGCGTTCATATTGGAACTATGATGAATAATGATGAGTGTAATATGTGATAATATACCGCTACTATTTTGTTTTTCGTCTCAGCTCTCGTTCCTTCTCATATGGATAGCTCAGCTCTCAGAAAGTTCTATGATGCTCTAGACCTCTAGAAGCTCAATTTTATTTCTCAGCATCCACCTCTCCTTTCATATATGGGAATCTCTTCATTCCAGAGTTTCCATTTCGATTTCAAATGTCATCGGTTCGATTCATATTTCCTCTGTCATTTATTTTTATATTCTTATAATTGTGTTGGCAGCATCAAGCCTTTTTAAAAGAGATGTAGACTTCTTCATTTGTGCAGATTACAATAAGATAGGGACATTTGAAAGGTTGATGACAGTGATAGGTTTTAGAAAATCAATTCCTGTACATGAAACTCTCATCCTGAAAAGTGTACTGAGTCATTATAAGAACTGCATCAGAGACTCGAGAGAGGAATGAAAATATATTGATCATAATAATGTTTGTCTCTTCCAACGAATTGAAAGCAAGTGTTTCTGAAGCACAAGTTTCAATATTCACAAGGAGGATTCGATAAATATTTGAATTGTTATCGTCTGTCATCAATGCAAGCTCTTTGAACTTTATAGATGTAATAGATGGAGTGAGGAAAGAACCATGAAAAATATACAGAGTTGATCTTTTCCAATTTCATTTGATTTAAACTGTCATTCATTCCCCCATTGAAGAATATCGTTATTCCTTGTGAGATTTCTCCAGCAAGAAGCCTACATTGAGGAAATATCACTCTCAAAATTCTAGTCTTTCAAGTTAGTGGACCAAGTGAGAGTTGACTTTGGGACCCCATAATCTTCATCATGAAATCTAAAGTAACACTAATTGATTAAACAACGTCAAAGTATTTTGAAGCCAATAACAAGTTAGATGAAAAACCCTTGAGAGTACAAAATGCCTTCAGTATACTTCCAAAAAAGTCACTTCCATTACACCACATTTCCTCGAGAGCGAATGTCACAACTTACCTGGTTGAAATGTATGTATCAGCTGATGGGAACTAATGAATCATCAATATAATTTTCCAAAAAATAGTTGGATTTTTATCTATATATATAAAGCGAAATGGCACTCACTCACTGACTGACTGACTGACTCACTCACTCACTCACTCGCAGTACTAAAAATCTACCGGACCAAAAACGTTCAAATTTGGTAGGTATGTTCAGTTGGCCCTTTAGAGGCGCACTAAGAAACTTTGGCAATATTTTAACTCTAAGGGTTGTTTTTAAGGGTTTTAAAGTTCGTCTTTTAGCATGTATATTCTTCTTTCTCCCAATCTCTTAATTATAATTGAAATTCCATATCATATGTTACTATAGAACTATAATCTAGATAGAGTACCTCTTCGAAACAGTTGTTAACTGGCATCTAATTAATAACTTTGTCAGGTGGCATTAAGTTGAGTTGACTTTGTTAGGTTGGCACAAGTTGAAGATTTAAATACATTTATCGCGGAAAATTTGATGGGCACTGCTACTTCAATCCTGGGGAATATTATATACTAGCCATCAGGCTCGCTTCGCTCGCCATATCCGTTAGCCAGACGTTTAGTCTGGACCCCCGACTGGATTGTCCCACATAATTATGATAAAAATGCTCAAATGAAAAATGCAGGCGAGCGAAGCGAGCCTGCTGATCTCATCCCTGGACGATCCAGTCGGGGGTCCAGGGGGCGGAGCCCCTGCTAGACGATATGGCGAGCGAAGCGAGCCTGACGGCTAGTGATTGATATTTATTAAAAATCTGGTGTGGCGCACTCACACAACTTTCCTTGCTCATTGAACTGTAAGCCCCATTCTTAAACGAGAATAATTCAGGGGAATAACATAATGACGATTGGCGGCAACATATTTGAAACTACGATCAGACTTCTGTATATTTGTATATATAATTGTTTTCAGAGTACTTTTTTCCTTTGTGTAAATTGTGAAGTTCGATGATTTTTTTTGAAAGTCGTCAAAACAGCTGTTCTACAGATGAAATATCTCGACTTTGTGTTCTTTTTATGAACTGCTCTACCTACCTACCTCATGCATGAGAAGGAGGCTACAAAGTCCATTTCTAAAGGATGGGTTGAAACCCCCATTAGTTTACCAGAAAGAAGACTCATGCCAGTTGATAGATCTGATAAGCAACTATACAGGGTATGAATTTGGGTCAAAAGGGTCAGGGTCAAAAAATCGGTCGAGTCATTTTTGAGAAAATCGTGAAAAACATGGTTTTTTAGTGATTATCCGTCATTTTTTTAAAGAATATTACGGAGCTCCTACAATTTTCCCAGAAATGAGGCTCATGTCAGTTGATAGGGCTTATAAATTAGCTATCCATGGTATGAATTTGAAGAAAATCGTTAGAGCCGTTTTCGAGAAAACCGTGGAAACATGGTTTTTTAGTAATCATCCGCCATTTTGATTTCAATTTTATTGAATTTCTTATTGTCAGATTCTCATGGTATAAGGACTTTAAGTTTAGAATTTCAAGTCAATCGGTTGATTAAGAATGGAGTTATCGTGTTCACAGACATAAACACATACACACACACACACACACACACCACACACACACACAACACACACACACCACACACACACACAACACACCACACACACACACACACACAACACACACACACACCACACCACACACACAACACACACACACACCACACACACACACAACACACCACACACACACACACACACACATACTGGAACAAGGCCACAAACGGGGAGGTGAGAAATGAACATACAATGCGGGGAGGCTGATTTACACACATTTACACACATGTTAGAGATTCAATTTTTGTTTTAGAAGATATATTAATGTGTTTTTAATACAATTGTAACATTTTTTTTATGTTAACTTGAAAAAAAAATTACGCATTAAACCTACAAAATGGGGAGAAATGTGTGTACACTTTCACTGCACAAACTGGGGAGAAATGTGTGTACACTTTCACTGCACAAACCGGGGAGAAATGGTGTGTACACTTCCAACCCACAATCCGAGGAGAAATTGTGTGTTTAGTTCAACTTACAAAGTGGGGAGAAAACCGGTTCTTAACACAAGTTTTGGCTGCAACACTCATTTTGCAAGGCTAAGATTTAAATTTGCAGGGCCGCCTATAGCGTCTTATTCAAATGATAATGAATATTTTTTTCACAAGTCGATAAATTCAATTGGTTGATTCGGAATCTATATACTAATAAGAGAGAGTAGGGTTGTGTTTGTTCGTGTGTTCGTCTGTTCGTTTGTTTGCATCAAAACATGTCAACTTGTGGATTGCATACCGGAAAAACGGGAATGATTTAGATCTCCAAATTTTGCACATAGATTCTAAAAATATCAATCTCGTGCACCTGGAAGCCCAAATTTTAATTTTCCTTCTAGATTTTCCATAATTAATGTTTAAATTTCATTAATGGTACATTCGATTTCATTAAAAAATCACCAAATCATATGGTCGAAATTAAAAAAGGAACATCTGTTTCTATATTGCTTTCTACCTGGAAAACATAGTTTTGAAACTTCGTTTTCCTGATGCAATGTTTAGGCCTACACGTGGCATGGATTATTAATTTTTCAGCTAGAACAATTTTTGAGACAAAGTGTTAAATAAACGTCTACAGTTTCATCAATGTTGTATCGGCAATATGAAAACGCATGCAGTTAATATGTCTTTGAATGAAGGTGTTGTTATTTACATGAAGAGATTATATTCTTCCATTTTTATTTAATAAATAATTTCAAAATTATTCGAGCCCTGATAGAATGACTGACTCACTGTACAGTCAGTCGAAAATTTTAATATTGGAATGATAGGTATTTTGGCAAGCTGAGCAAAAAAATAAGGTCATATGCACCTTTTCGTTATATCTTCAAATGAAAAATGAGTTTTGTGTGTTGTCAAAACTCCCTCTGAAAGGGAAACTATTCAACTTATTCTATCTTTTAGTAAAATAACAATGATCATCCATCCATGTATCATCTTCTATACTATAATAAAGGAAAGAACTGGATTATAAACGTAGCCTATACTGGTGTAAAGTATACGGAAATTATGTTTGACGCATTATCACATCAGAACTACTGGACTGATCAACTTGAAATTTTGCATATAGATTCTTGCTTAACCGTGGGTGGTTATAGACCAATTTTAAATTCTTCAAGATTTGATTACATCAAGTTTTCAGTTTGTCAAGTTTTCATTTATTTGTCATGCTTCCAGTTTGTATGGAAGCAGCAGAAGATTTCTCTTAAAAAGGAAATTAGAAGATAGGTATGATTGGGGATCCTTTTCGAATGATAAAAACAGGTTTTCCGTCACACCCAAATTTTTTCCGCCATTTTGAATCCAACTTCTTTTTTTCATTGAAAGGTGATCATACTGATTTACTTGAAATGCAGCATATAAATTCTTAATCAACCGAGGATTCTTATAGGCCTATTTTGAATTCTTCTAGATTTCATTACGTCAAGTTTTAAGGAAGACCCTTGCGAAGCACGGGTTACCTGCTAGTATTAAAAATAAGAGCGTAATTGATTATCTATCTCTATTGAAGTTCTAATAATTGAATTGAATAAAATTGCTGGAATGATCTTTCTAGACTTCATTCATTTTATTTAGGACTTGAAGAGTCTCCTTCATTTATGCAAGATATGGAAGGACCATCTTGAAATATGAAGTATAGAGTGGTGCAAAAATATGGGAACGTTTCGATGTGATGTTGGCAGAATTAAGAGGGTCAAAGAAACGCGATTAGCATGGCAAGTTGTACACTGGAGACACTGGAGTGTACATTGGAGATTCATTATCCATGTAACAGTAGACCGTTCAAGAACGTGTAGGCCTACTGTTAATTGACTCAATATAATATCTCTATAGACTAATTTTTGGAGGTCGAGTTTCTACACAGCTTTTCCTGTAAAAAAGGTTAAATCATCAAGTTTACTGTCATAACAGTTCTATGGACGTACAGAAAAATTTATTGTTTTCAATTCAGTTACTATAGTAATTTCTATGTTTTATATTGATCTTCTAAGTATTTATAATATTGTAATATTGTACTTGACGTTGTTAAACAAATTGTATTTTTGTAACGACATTGGGACAATGAATGATTTTGATTTCGTTTGACTTACGAAATAACTGTAACAGGACGGTAACGGTCTTCGGCTTACTCTCTATTGTTATTATTCCGAAATCCATTTCATTTAGGTTGAGCTCTTGAGATGTGTATATATCATGCAAGTAGCTATGGAGTGCACAGTGTAGCTTCATTCTTTTTATTTTTGATTCAATTTAGTCCAGCTTAATAGCATAACTGATCCCTCACTCACTACTTGTTATTATATTTACAGTCACAATATACGAAGTGAAATAAACTAATTATTGACCGAGCGAAGTGAGGTCTAAGATTCAAGTCGATGGTTTGGCATTTCTCTTTATGTTCAAATGTTTATATGTTGCGCATTTACAGCGAAACACAGCAATAGATTTTCATGAAATTTGACAGATATGTCCTTTTTGAATTTCGCGTCGATGTATACATAAGGTTTTTTTTTTTAATTTTGCATTTTAAAGATAATATAAAAGGAAAAGGAGTTTTATTCGAACACCAATATTAACGTAAAAATCAGACTATACAATTATTCATCATCAATCAGCTAGCTGTCCAGTGGACTAGAATACTAACCGTTCAAAAATATCGAACATGTTGAAAATGTATCTTTCCATCAACGTTAGTAGACGGTTGTCTACTAACTTTTTCTTTCCATAAGCTGAGACCATGATTCTAGTTTGGAGTTATTGATAGAAAACATTTTTTCTACATTTTTCTTTTTAATCTGATGATTGAAATTGCAACAAATATTATTGAAAAGAAATAGATTTCTTAAATCATGAAAAGTCAGAAATGAAGTTTGTAGGAAATCAGCATTATGGTAGTTTATTTTTTTAATTTCAACACACCGATTTTTCGCCAACACAACACAGAATGTTCTCTGATGGGTTGATTGGATTGGCGTATCGATGGCAGCCAGATCTGATGACAGCGCTCACACTCACATTCCGGGACGACAAGTCACGGTACGATAGAACAGAAAGCTCTATGTGTATTTAGGATTTTTTCTAGACATTTTTAATTGATAAATTATTTATTAATTTTTGAGTAAAAATAACAACAAATCAATGTAACTTACTGAGCGCGAGGTCTAATGTTCACAGAACAACTAGTTTATATACAGTTAACACTGTCAGCAGTCTTGCGTCTTTGACATTGTGATATTTCGTTTTGGAATGCTTATAAAATTGTCTTGTCTTTTCAATAGGAATTGTACATTAAAACACAAAACTTAAACACAAAAATTTATTCTCCTTGATTCGGCATAAACAAACGTTTTTAAATTTTCTCCAAAATCCAGTTTCTTTGCAATTTCATTTTCAATCGAGAGTATCGCGAGTGAATATTGAGCCTTTCTTGTGCCATTGTAGAGCGCAAATACATTTTAATAGGTTTGACTTTGCTAAAACTATGTTCTGCACTAACCACGGGAATTGTCTGGAAATTGAATTGTGCAACCCACAAGTTTGTGAACATGTCTTCGCTGTTGGACTTTTTAAATTAAACTCAACACTTCGCTCGCTACGAGCAGATTGGAGGAGATAAAAATGCTTAGAAGGAGAAAACAATAGCCTATTCTGAAATTCAGAGAATTTTCTGGTGCCTCTGCTTGAGTACCGTACAAGAACATGAGATCAGTAAACATCACATGCCCCTGTTTCCAAAGAAATCGCTTTAGACAACAAATACTATAAGAATCTGTAACTCATTATTTTACATTGATCTAATATGCATATAATATATAATGAAAGGCGCCAGCGCTTTCTGACAGTCAAAACACAACATAATGTACTCCGCGCAATCAACTACGTCCACTCATATTGCACGTAGGCGTCAGATGAACAACTAGTAAACAGTATATTTATTATTTAGAAGAAAATTGGAGATCATTCACTGTCACAAGTTGTTCAAATCTAAAATTGGGCAAAAATTCAGTTTTTTTATAACGCCGATGCGCCCCCCAGGCCGCGGCAACCCAAGGCGACCACCTCAGTCGCCACACCCACGCGACTGTTCTGTATATGAGTCACTGTTTTTGACAATTTTGGTGGGACAACTTTCGAACCACTCTATACCAAGTTCAATCACTCTCCCAATCAATTTCTTGTGTGTTATGGTCAACAAAAGTTTTGCCTTGGGCGCCTTAGAAGAACACGACGGCCTTGTTCACTCCCCCCCCCCAAGGACATAACTTCTAAGTAGCTTGACCCTTCCCCTAACATGATCCTAGGTACGCCTATGTTGACAGAAGAATTAAGAATAATGTACCCTATTTATGTTTATGTTTTTGGAGGGATAGATTCAAGGATCAAAAGGTTCAAATGTACGTTATTCAGAAGGGTGGATGCATTAAAAAAAAAACAACTTTGAAAGTTGAAATTCCTAGTACTTGATAATTTCATGTTAATCAAGCCTTCAATAACTGCAAGAGATATGCTGTATGATGCATACTTTCCGTAAAGAAATTATGTACAACAATAAAAAACTAATTCAATATTAATTATGTATTGCAATAGATTGAAAGAACTCAAGAAATTTGTATTCATGTTTCACGAGTTTTAGAAAATGTCTCATACTTTTGCAAATAGAATAAATTAGAACATCTCATAACACACGAAACATAAAACGATCAGAGCATTCAAAAAAAAATATTATGTTGGGCTGTTATTGAGCCTAGAATGCCAATCTCATGCCAATTCATTGATGAAAACAATCAATGGATTATCGAATGAATGTATCCATTCATCAGAAGACTGGAAGTGAGGAAAATAGTATGAAATAGAGTGAAAAGTTTAAAATATGATATAAAAATTATTATTCATTACAATAACTAAGTTGTTATGATGTAAAACTTTTGTGGGTAGCCTGCTGTAAGGATATGTTGAGATATTTTTGAGCCTCGAATGCCAAGCTCAAGATTTTATTACTTCAGATTAAATCAAACACTCAATGGAATTATCGAATGTGCATCCATTCATCAAGATTTTCGAAGTGAGTAAAAAGTCTAAGTAGATAGAAAATACCGAAGGATAACACAATAAAAAAGGATCATGACTGATTACAATAAAATATTGTGATGCAAAACTGTTGTAAATATTATTCACATGAAAATAATGTAGCCTATTCAGAAGAATGGATGTATGCAAAAAATACATGATATGGTATTATACATAGGCCTACTGATTAATTCATGTTGATCGAGTATAAATATTTATTAAAAGATCATTCATTTTTATCTTATTTATTTCAGGTACTATCGTACATAGTTGTTATTTTTTGCAATTGAAAATAAAAGAGCCTAAGTGTGAATGATGAGCTCGTTTTTTTCGCACAGAGTTTATTGAAACGAGGTGTCAGCTCTGATAACGCTACTATAAATTCCTGGTCACAACCAGTCTTCATCTATATTTACTTTCATGGAAGTTAGAGCATAACCCAGTTTAACACGAATAAATTATCGCAAATGGAGTCAATATCCTCAATACATTATCACTCAAAATTTGGTGTTTCATTTGCACACCAATCCAGAAGGATGTGAGAGAATATTCTTCAAACTTCATTTTAAGCGCATCACCATGGAGGTTTTCTTCACTCATTGATTGAGAATTTAAATGGGTTCTGAATCCATGCCAAACCATTCAAGTTTATATTTATTTAAAGAAACAAATTATATTTATTTTATACAAATATTTTCCGAAACTACTTTTGAGGATTTCTAAATATTCAAAAACGTATTTCTTCTCACTGGCTGGAGTTAGATAAATTTGTATGAAATTTTGGATACATTTCTTCAGTAATAATCTTAAGATTAGGAAATAGCTCCAAGTTGTCACTTCGAAACCGCACTCGTACAAACTTAGCTTCTTCACAAAGCTTTCCATCATTTCAGTCCATTGCAGAATGTTTGCATCTTTTCTCTGCAAGACTTGGCTAGGACATATATTTTCTCAAAGATATCCACCATGCATGCTAATTGCAGCAAAAAATCTGAGTTGGTGAAAAACTTTCAGTTTTGTGGTTTTTCCCAGCAAAAGTATAAGGACTTCAGTATGACTCAAATATTCTAGTGAAGCCTTTCCTTTTGATAGCAGCGAGCTTCAGTAAGAAACGTAGAGCTGTGTGTTCTGAGCCCATGTCTTCACAGAGAACCCTAGAAACTCATGACTTCATGCCCTTTAATGCTTTTTGGTACAACTTTTTTATTATTTAAATTGGATAATCGTTCTCAATATAATTGTTAAGATCTCATAATGATCTTAACAACCCATAACACGCTTATTGGACCACTTAAAATTTCAGTTTTTCTCACTCTTATAATGATCTTAACAATTATTATTAAAACAATTTATCCAATTTGAATAATAAAAAAAGTGCACAGAACAGCCTTAATGAGATTGACTGTTTCAACGACCACATGTAGAACTCCATCAAGTTCAAGAGTCATACCTTTTGCAGAAAGTAGCCTCCTATGAATTATACAGTGTGTCCATCTAGCTTCTGGTGTACCTTTTTATCAACCTCGAAGTCCAGTGTACTTTCCTGACATAGCCCGACCTCTATCGTACAATTCCTACACATTTGCTCCAATACATGTCAATGTCTCAAAAATGTATCAATCAATGAAAAATGCTTTCACTGGTATGTGGGAGAGTGGTGGGGGCTTCGGGAAAGTCATTATTTTTTCTCTCCCTTCAATTTTGATGATGTATCATTGTATCAATCAATAGAGAATAAAGAATGAAAGAGGAAAGATGCTTATAGTAATTATTTTAGAGTAAATAAATTCATAAAATTTCTAACCAAGCTTCGCGCCTCCCTTAGGGTCGCGCCCCACACTTGAGAACCACTGGAGTAAGTGATTACGCAACGGTCTGACAATCAAGAGAACTCGAGTTCAAATCTCGACCCGGGCAAAAGTTTTTGACCACAGCACAATCACATGGATACGGCCACTCATCTTTCGGAGGAGACAATAAGCCGTCGGTCCCGACTACCTAAAAGTAGCCAGTCGTCATCTCTCATAATCATCCCTTTCACTCAATAACCAAGCACAAGCCTAAGAGCTTATGTGGCATCACCCTCAATATTATTATTATATATTTCGAAATGTACGTCCTTCCTTTCGTACATATCTTGCGTACAGACGTACACAATTAGAGATATATTGTTCAGGAGTACTCAATAATATAAATTATGCCTTTCTTGAAAAGATAGAGATGTAACAGTAATTATCAAGGAGACTCATCAATAAATTCATGACTTGGAAATGTGAACTCCGCATTGTGGAATCATATCCTATAAATAAAAACAATCAAAATGTTGGTTCTTTTATGGCCTACTTATATTCATGGTTGATTTTTCAACACTTTAGACTTGACATCTTATTCACATACTCTATAGAACAAAATGGTGAGAACTCACGAAGATATCATGCATACAAGGATCTCACATTTATTTCAGTTTTATGTAAAAATAAAAATTAAAGTACAAACTGGCAAAACTGATTAAGTAGTTTCAATCGAATGAATGTTCAATCAGAATTGTGGTAGGAGTAGTCCGTGCATGGGGTCTACTTTTGTTCAATATTTAATCCATGACACATCAAGGTGATCACAATTCAAAATAAATTATATAGTTAGAACATTGGCAAAATATTACAACAACGTCAGCTCACATATCAATATCAACAATATAATGACACATAATCAAATCAAATGAATCTTGAAATGATCACATCATGCACAAATATTGTTTTTATAGTTTAATATTAAACTATAGAGTAATTAAACTTATATAGTTTAATTAACATATAACTAATTAACTAACTGAATTAAACTTTATAGTTAATATTAAACTATAGAAACAATATTTTAATAAATAGGAATAAAACTCCTTGATAATAGTTTACAATAGAACAATATTATGGAATTATCACAATAATAAACCATAAAAGACGACTTATTTGAAAATTATCCATTCATAATAATTCATATAATAATCCATTCAAAATGCTCCCCAAGAAGTGGAGTTCTCTAAAGAGTAGCTAAGAATTCAGTCAACTCATCAGAAAAGCCATCATCATTACCTGAACTAGTCAACACAAAACGACTAATCTCATCTGCAGTTGCAAAACTCTGGTCCAAATCACTGATTTGCGTCTACGGAAATCGATGAAACTCCAAGCATCCTACATGGATTGCAGCCTCTGCTATATGATAGCGCATTAGCATTTGTTCTAACTTCTCTCAATCTGTGTCGTCGGTATGCTCTTTCAGCCTACCCGCATGTGGCACTAGATTATACCTGGTTCCAGACAAATAAGCATTATCATTAATTCTTAAATTAGGACTATATATTGGAAATGATAGTCTATCATTTCCAATCTTCATTGATTAAGCTGCGAACCAATCCTTTACTTGTGGAACAGACTCTATTTGGCCAAGATTGATTGAATTGAGTTTTGAAATGCCAAAGTACTAAACCAGAACTGCCGACAGGGCTTGTTTATAATTCAATGTATAATAAAACCCACTTACAGTTCCCAAACATATACAAACTGACCATTTCTACAGTATTTGAATAGAACTGGATACATGCACCAACTTATTTTATTCATCTTGACAAGGACATGAGTCATATAATTTCTTTGGCTTGATTTCTGTAAGATTAATATTGAAGCTAGGACAAATAAACTGGGATCTATAACGCTCTC
Organism: Nilaparvata lugens; assembly: GCF_014356525.2. Classification (NCBI taxonomy): domain Eukaryota; kingdom Metazoa; phylum Arthropoda; class Insecta; order Hemiptera; family Delphacidae; genus Nilaparvata; species Nilaparvata lugens. The sequence goes on from NW_024090467.1 coordinate 14,528, forward strand.
CTGATGATAAATAAGTTATTTTTCTGATTGAGAAAAAGTACCTAGTTAATATATGTAGTGTTCATATAATTTCTTTCGCGAGTTTAACATGCGATTGATAGAATCACTATCCTTCCCACGTTTATAAATATTTTTATTCTAATTCATTGTCGGTTATGATTGTGACTAGTATAGGTGAAACAATCAATAAACTGAAAATTCTAAATAATAATTTGGCTTATCATGATAATACGGTACATTTATAACATTCAAATAAACATTCCACGTATGGATATAAGCTACTCAGTACTGGGATCAAGAAAGTGTACGTTTCACAGGCCTCCCAACTCTAAATTGCGAGTTGGTCCTCGACATTGCTGATGTGAGGGAGTCCGTAGAAACATTTTTTTGGGGAGCCCCTGGTCTACATTGCGTTTTTGCTATTTGTGCTTTTGAAAAAATAGAGATTTCGGAACTGCTATATCTTTCTGATAGTGATAGATTACCGTACCTCATTTTTATGTGCATATTGAGAACTTTCAGCTACCCAAATTGGATTATTTAATAATATGAACTGGAAGGACTCACTACTCTTTGAGTAATAGCCCGCGCGGTCACCCTCCCTATCTGAGAACTAGTGACTACAATTTTTTGAGCAGGGTATGATTACTAAATCTTTTCTCGGAACAAAGTCTTTTCACACGAAGGAGCATATAATACACAAGTGAAATATTCAATCTAAGGTCACAAGACAGTTTTCGCAAGGATATTGACAGACACAGAAGGAAATGGCAATATGGGGAGAAGCAAGGGACAATTTCATTTTATCATAGGCTATCTGGTTTGAGATAAAATGTTGGGTTACCAACTTTTCACATTTCGTAAATCAGTAAGTGAATTCTCAGTGAAGCCTGTTCGAGAATATAAACTTTGACGTGCTATTCTTGAATCTTAACAAACCTCCATTCCCATCATTCTAGCAATAGCCAAATTCAATGCGGGAAATGTGTTTCCAAGAATCATGTCTCAGTCACCATTGATTGTGATGAACCTAATTGGCGTTGAATTGTAGAGGATTTTGTACTCTTGGAAACGATTCTGGATTTTTTCACTATGAATGGTTTCTGAGGGATATGGGAGAAAAACAGGTATTTTCAAAGACTGTGAGGTTAGCAGAGGTATTTTTGTGAAGAATCATCATTTACAGACTATTTGTACCAAATAACTAAAAAATCAGTTCCACAATACATTCTGCAAGCATGTATCTCACTCCCTTCTCATGTCACAAGTGAATGAACAGAAAAATAAACTATGAATTCGCTAAACTGTGAATCAATGAGTCACGGCAAATCCATAGCAAACCAGTTACTCGAACAGTGGAGGAGGACAATGGAGATTTGCAGGGATATGCAAGTAGCCCGCATTGTATGCTCAATCCGTAAATGAGTTTTGTGTGAGTGTGTATTAGCGATCGTAGCACAACGTGGTGGCGATTTCGGGAACTGGAGTGTATCCCAATTGGTAGAGTACTAACAAAAGGGAGATTTTTTTATTAAGTTTTTACATGGTTTAAGCATGTAGAAGTGATTTTTACTAAAATTGAGCAGTGACCAATACGGGTCTTCCCCTTAGTGTACACACCTCCCTTAATGTGCTGTGTATACTTGAATGTCTCCCCGTATTATACCTTGTTCCACACACACACACACAAACAACACACACACACACATGTGTGTTAACATTTAATGTTTAAATGTTTAAAGGTTTAAATGTTTACCTGTTAAATTTAAAGGTTTAAATGTTTAAATGTTTAAATGTTTAATGTTTAATGTTTAAAGTTTAAATGTTTAAATGTTTAAAGTTAAATGTTTAAATGTTAATTGCCGTGCTACCAATTTTTCCTTAAACGGTTGGAATAGCATTTAACACTATCAACCTAAGGATAGTTGTCGGCTCCAATGAAATAGATTCTTGATAATTGAGAATGGATCTATTGCCTATGAATGAGAAATCCAGTTTTCAGAGCAAATTAACTTATAATCTTCAGATGAATTTGGCAAAATACAGAATATAGGTACAAAGAACAATAAACTTACAAGTCTAAGCGTCTAAAATTACTACCTACGAACTAAGTACTTAACCAGTTTACAGTTGAAAAACAGTGGCTATTGGCTTGGATACAGAAAAAACAAATTATCCACAAAAAGAACACTATAAACTGTTTAAAACTCAATTAAAACATTAATAATTCACTTAAACAGACAATATTCAGAGCACAAAATTACACACACAACAGCCAGCCATGTTTTCAGAAGAAGAAGGAACAGGAAAAGATACAAGCCAGAACAGAGAGACCTCAAAAAAATCATGTCCACGCTACAGACACGTCACCAAAAAATTATAACTTACAAGTTTAGAATTCACATTTTATATTTGTTCTCAATAAAACTTTATTTTGAAACTGTTATTTTAAATTTTTATATATATTCGATTTAAATAAAATATTATCTAGTATTTTGTTAACCCTGCCTCGGTGACACCATGGAACAATGCAACAACATTTACGATAATAAATTCTCCGTCAAAAAGTTTGTTCGTCTATTGATGACTCTGATATTTACTATAAAGTTCCATAGATCTCGAATTGAAGATTCGATTCAAATGTGAGAAAAAATGTAATATTACAAATACCCCCCTCTTGACATAAAAAAATTTTACTGTTTGAAAATTTAAAGAAAAAATTTACATTGACCCTAATGAAATTGTTGAAATTTAAATTGAGAACAGTAACAATTTTTTCTAGAAAAACATTACATGTCATCCTATAATGAAAATTATTATAAAAATTCTCAATAGCGTTTGTTATATGTTTCCAACAATATTTCAAAATATAGAATATCAATATTACTTTTGATTTAGCTTTATAATTTAAAGAAAAATATCTCAACAGAAAGTTTAATATGTAAAGAATAGTTTTTTGAAATTGCACATAAATTAATAGATAGAAAAATTTAATTTTTATTGCATAAAAAATTTTAGTATGTTGAATAAAAAAAAATTATTATTATATATTATTATATTTTTAAATGAATTGATGAATGTTACATTTAATTTTCACATAAAATTTCAATAAATCAAAAAATGTTCATTTCTTTCACTATTGACGCAGTTGATTTTATTGATGCACATTTTGGAAAACAGTCCGTTAAGGCACTCAGTATGATTTTCAGTTAAGTGTGACTCCAATGTGATGACGTTAAGTGTTGGGCTGATTTGGATGCACGTAGTGTTGGGCTGATACTTGTAGTCGACTGATGCATATCAAACTCGATACAGGTGACATCTCAGTTAGCATTGCCTCATGCTTGTAGTAGACGGCTGCATTCCAAACTCGATACAGGTGACATCTCAGTTAGCATTGCTTCATGTTTGTAGTAGACGGCTGCATTCCAAACTCGATACAGGGACATCTCAGTTAGCATTGCTTCATTTTTGTAGTAGACGGCTGCATCCAAATTCAATACAGAGTCACATAAATTTGGTATCATATTTGTATTATACAATGTACATTTCAGGCTTGAAATGACAATGTAATTCGTTTTTTGGAAAAAGATAGACGCTGCATACAGGATTAATTTAGGTGAGGATTAATTTAGGTAAGGTTTGGTTTTTGATATTTTCAGCTTTCAAGGTTTGGAGTTCTGCATACAGGAATAATTTAGGAGAGGATTTTTTGAATCATTCTTTCATGATACTGTGACTGTTCTTCTGAATTCAAAGTTGTGAATGTGAACATGGATGGCAATTACCTCAGGTAATGCAGTAGTGTTGAAGTTTGAGATACAGAGTCAGCAATAAGCATTGGCATTGCTATTGGCGTATGCTTTGGTGTCGGCTTTGGCATCGGCGTTGATATTGGCATTGGCGCAGGCATTGGCATTGGCGCAGGCATTGGTATTAGCATTGGCGCAGATTTGGCATTGGCGTAGCTATTGGCATTGGCGCAGGCATTGACATTGGCACAGGCATTGGTGTAGTTATTGGTGTTGGCATCAGCATTGGCGCAGATTTTGGTATCAGCATTGGCGCAGATATTGGCTTCGGCGCAGGCATCGGCGTAGATATTGGCGTAGTTATTGGTGTTGATATTGGTGTTGACATTGACGTAGTTATTGTGTAGGCCACAGCGTAGATTTTGGCGTAGATATTGGCGTAGTTATGTCACACTAATTCGAAAATCACCAAAGTTCTTAACACTCTTCATGGCGTTCACTTGTTGCTGATTTCAAGATTCACATGATAACTATTTCAATGTTAATGTCTGTGCTGTACCTGTTATCTTAAAATGCTTATAAACTAAGAAGAAAAACTTGATTAGGCTATCAATACAATCTAATACACATGAAAATTATTTTTAAATATTTATGAAATTGAAATTGTTAACATCTATTATACAGTCAGCAATACATAAATTGAAATATGGACATATCAATGATAAATTTAAAAAATTCATTTTCATCTATTCACTGTTAAAAATATCAAAATTTTAATCCATTCTTCAAAATAGAAATAGAATTTCCACATCATGTATCATTATCAAAATTGTAAAAAACATCATATCATCACAACAAATTTATTTCAATACATATTTCAATATTTCAGACAATTGGTCTTCTATTCACAATCATTTCATAATATATCTGCATTTCATTATCATTTAGTATAACATTTCATTTATAGCAAGTTCATTTCACATTTATGATTATCATTCAGGGTTTCAAAATTATTTAGTTTTAATTTTGTTCAAAAATTGTATAAAAAGCAAATTATTTAATATTGTTAATCATCGTTTGTTGGATACTATAGTTTATTTCGACTTTTCAATGTTCTAAACACAAACTACATTTCATGACAAAACTTTACTATCAATCATTAAACAAGAAACCATCCAAAACATCAATAATATTTTGCTTCAAAGGCAAACAATATTCATAAAATCATCATCTATGGCAATCAACATTATAATCAACACAAAAATATTATCTCATTACTGCCTCTCTAAGTCATACCTCTGTTATCCTTCTTTAGGCAATAATGGGTTTCCATCTCAAAAAACAATCACATACCAGCAAAATTCTAATCAACAAACCCCACTAAAAATTCTACATTCACTCCAGCATCCATTTCAAACGATAATCAATCATATCAAAATTTATAGAACAAACAAATTAAAAATTTAGAAAAGATATCAATCACAAAAACTTATTTCAATTAATAATATAACAAAACGTTTTAAATTGAACCATTTATTTTTTAAAATAATTTAAAATTTAAAGACTGTATAATAAGTACAAACATTTCAAGATTATAATACAAAGATGATCAAGATGAATATGGGTAAATAAGTTCCCTAAAAAATACAAACAAGAGAAAAAGAAAACTTGGTAAATAAATTCCCTAAAACAATATACACAAAATTGATACACTTCACATAAGTGATACATGATGAAAAAATATATCACAAGCACACAATTCTTTACACTACAGTGGATAGATTCTAGAAAATTTAAGTTTTATCAACAATTTAAAGATTAGGAAAATAAGTTACTATTTCAACTTCCAAAATTATTTCAGAAAAATACAAATTTAAATGACTATGGACAAGATTGGTTAAGATATGCATCATTGAAGAAATTTACTGAATATTACACAAAGACAGGAAAGAATCGAAAATTGAAAAGATTAAGGGCCAAGAAAAATAGGCTACAGGAAAGAAAAAAGACACAATTATGGACTCTTACCATACACTGCGTAGCGATTATGCTATTCTGAATCCCGGCATAACACAGGATTCTAATCATTGTGTGTTGGGGAATACCTTTTCATCATGTGACTCACTGTCATCATCTTGTAAATAAGCAACTTGAAACAACCTTTGAATACTAACACATCAATGGAGACTTTGCGTTTCGTTTTCTTCAAGAACATGATATTATTCATGGGTTCATTTGTTTCAACAAAGCCGTTTTGCCTACAAAAGTTAGTCATGTTCACTTGAGAATGCATAGCATACACTTTTTCAATTCTCAGTTGAAAGTTGAACTCATCAACTTGACTCAAAGCAACATTCATTTTGTTTACATTATTCCTAACCTCCACAGAAACCTGTCTCATGTAAACATTCACTTTGTTCATAGTTTTCCTAACCTTCAATGTAGCAATATTACTTTCATGATAGTTGACTTTCAGTGAAGACAACTCCCTACCTAATTCTTACTCAATTCTACTATCTCATTAAGGTTGACTTTTTCAACAACAGTAACTAGGCCTACATTGTCAGAAACTTGAATGAGTTGATCTTGTATCTTAACACTACTATTATCATGCTTCATTTGTTTTCATCTTCATTATTATCACTCAATTTTTCATGTGCATCTTTCAATAGAAGGTTTATACTAACCTGCTCTAGTCTAATGCTAGTACATTCTTGCTTCATATCATCAAACCTAGCATTTTGATTTTTAAACATTTGGTCTAACTTAGCATTTTGCTTATCAAATTTAGCATTTAACTCATCAAATCTAGCATCTAGCTTATCAAACCTTTGTGTTAAGAATGCTGTAAGATTCAGATCATTTTTAATGTTTGCCATTTTGTAATATGCACTGATTTATTAAACTTGATCTCTCTTGAACCGACTTCCCACTCAGCAACGACCATTCATAACCTATCAAGATATCTATCCATAATAATTTCTATAACCAGGGATTTCATGGTGTACCATTTGGGACATATTATTTTGTAATTCGGTCCCACCACAGGGGTAACATTTGCCGTGCTACCAATTTTTCCTTAAACGGTGGAATAGCATTAACACCTATCAACCTAAGGATAGTTGTCGGTTCCAATGAAATAGATTCTTGATAAATGAGAATGGATCTATTGCCTATGAATGAGAAATCCAGTTTTCAGAGCAAATTAACTTATAATCTTCAGATGAATTTGGCAAAATACAGAAATATAGGTACAAGAACAATAACTTACAAGTCTAAGCGTCTAAAATTACTACCTACGAACTAAGTACTTAACCAGTTACAGTTGAAAAACAGTGGCTATTGGCTTGGATACAGAAAAAACAAATTATCCACAAGAAAGAACACTATAAACTGTTTAAAACTCAATTTAAAACATTAATAAATTCACTTAAACAGACAATAATTCAGAGCACAAAATTACACACACAACAGCCAGCCATGTTTTCAGAAGAAGAAGGAACAGGAAAAGATACAAGCCAGAACAGAGAGACCTCAAAAAATCATTGTCCACGCTACAGACACGTCACCAAAAAATTATAACTTACAAGTTTAGAATTCACATTTTATATTGTTCTCAATAAAACTTTATTTTGAAACTGTTATTTTAAATTTTTATATATATTCTATTTAAATAAACTATTTATCTAGTAATTTGTTACCCTGCCTCGGTGACACCATGGAACAATGCAACAAACATTTACGATAATAATTCTCCGTCAAAAAGTTTGTTCGTCTATTGATGACTCTGATATTTACTATAAAGTTCCATAGATCTCGAATTGAAGATTCGATTCAAATGTGAGAAAAAATGTAATATTACAAAATGTTTAATGTTTAAATGTTTAAATGTTAAATGTTTAATGTTTAAAGTTTAAATGTTTAAATGTTAAATGTTTAAATGTTTAAATGTTTAAATTTTAAATGTTTAAATGTTTAATGTTTAAATGTTTAAATGTTTAATGTTTAAATGTTTAAATGTTTAATGTTTAAATGTTTAAATGTTTAAATGTTAAATGTTTAATGTTTAAATGTTAAATGTTTAAAGTTTAATGTTTAAATGTTTAAATGTTTAAATGTTTAAATGTTTAAATGTTAAATGTTTAAATGTTTAAATGTTTAAATGTTTAAATGTTTAAATGTTTAAATGTTTAAATGTTTAATGTTTAAATGTTTAAATGTTTAAATGTTTAAATGTTTAAATGTTTAAATGTTTAAATGTTAAATGTTTAAATGTTTAAATGTTTAAATGTTGTAAGGTGGTAAATTTCAAATCCTTTACAGCTGATACAATGTTCTTGAGATTTATAAGAGCAGTCGCTAAATTCCCTCTTTTGCGAATAAATTCACAAAAAATTAAGGCCGTCTGGCTCGCAAAATTACTGGGTTCAACCTCAGCTCTAGCTCAGTGTAGATACATGAATTTTCCAAATACAATTAATCACCACAAGGTTCAATGACCGGTGATTAATAATTCTTACCGCTGCTTCTATGAAGTTCTTGAAGAATACCAGTGAGGAAATTAAAAGAATATTTGATGACTGATTATCAGTAACCATGTACCCACTAGAGAATAATAAAGACCAACTATACTTTTTTTCTAGTTGATTCTTAAAACGCTCGTCATGAATACAGGTATTCACCAACTTATCCTTCCAAAATTCCTTAGAACTTACAACGCCAGTTCTTGAAGCTCTCTGGATCCTTATATGATATAACTGGAACCTTATTCATATAATTTTCTATATACTTGTTCTGACCGATTAAAGTGATTATCATCAAAGGATGATAAATACTGAGTGCTCTTAATAGCCTAAGATCAATATTACTTGATTCAATAATTTTAAGTGCTGCTGAACACTTATTGGTACTAAAACAGCACAACTGTATATCACGAGATGAATTAGGATAAAATAAATTTCTATGATTTGTATGCTGACATAAAACACAAAATATATTCCCATAAAACAGTGTATATAAAATATTCGATATCTATAATTTTTCAATATATATAAAATTTGCTTATATCTATAATTTTCTTTAAGTAAATTCTTTCTAAAATCTGAACAATTATCACAGGTCTTGATAGCTTTCACAATAGTGAATTTCAAATTCATAAACACATTATATTTAATACTGATGCTTGGACTTCCAGTCAATTCAAAATTCTACAAATAAAAACCTGTTTGGTCTATAGATTTGATATGATATACTATGTTCAATTTGCAAAATAATAATTAACCATTAATATTTAAACATGAGATCTCAGGGATTTATATGAGTTCGGGCCGTGCATGGAAGTAAGCTTCCTACATATATCAAATAAATTTATAAAATGTTCTTATGAACTATGTGATATCACTCAACACGTTGTGACTTTTTCTTTAATTTAAGTTAATTGAATAGCGCTTTTAATTAATTTCCCCACTATACGTAGAAAACCTAAAACAAGCTCGTTTGACTGATCACTCACATTCATGAAGTTCTTGGCGGTCTCGTGGATTGAATTAATTATTTCCAATAATTAATTTGGCAGGTCTCTTTCGTCTCTGCTGGGCTAACGCGTGGTCCAGATTTCTTATAGATTTCTCTCCGAATTAAAGATATATTTATAGGGAATGATTACAATTACGAACTCTTCAACAACACTGAGTTCACAGATAATTTAACATTTAATACAAATATTTCACATTTAAAAAAGGGGTTGGCTTGGTAATTTTTAAAATTCAAAGGAAGAAAGAACCCTAAACTCCATGTGCATCCTCTCAGGTCAAGATCTTAAGCCAGAAGAAAGAGGTTTTCAGAAAAATTTATCTCTTCCTAGAACAATTTTGTAAGCTTCTTTCTGATTGGTCTTCAATTTAGTAGATCAATACAATTGGTCGCCTCAGAATCAGGGCTTCTTCAACTTTACAATAGAAAAAATTTAAATAAAAAGTTTTTATATAAAATACATGTAGTGTTTATTTTAAATTAATTTCATAAATAAATCGTAACATACGATTTTAATAGATATACATTTAGTTTTTTATATGAGTTTTGTTATACTCTGGATTTTCGTGCTTTTTAGATTGTAATAAACATTTATCAGACATAATAGTTGTCTGTATTTCTACACATCAACCTTCCTTAGTATATATAATATATCCTTTGTGAGTAATTTTATATAATTCAACCTATTATACTGGTTGATCGAATGATCAGCTGATTCGCTCAGTATTGATTCAAATAATTATCGATTTTTCAAGATCGACTGATTCATTAAAGTTGTAAACAAACAATTCTAACCTCAATGTACATGCAAACTTTTATTTTTTATAATCCGCCAACAATAAGTAAGCCGCTTTATAATTTTAATTCTGCCAATGGATTCTATAGTTGTTGAATCACAATTATACATGTTTTCTTATCATTTTTGATAATAGTCCTACTATACTCTTTATCGCTAACAATATTCGATTTAAGTTGATTGATCCTTTGACTAGGTCTAACTTCTTTTCCATTTTATAATTCTATAAAAATTCACTGGTTCATTTCAAATATTGATGGTACTAAAATACCACGTGACAATGTTTAATGTTTAAATGTTTAAATGTTTAAATGTTTAAATGTTTAAATGTTTAATGTTTAAATGTTTAAATGTTTAAATGTTTAAATGTTTAAATGTTAAATGTTTAAATGTTTAATGTTTAAATGTTTAAATGTTTAAATGTTTAAATGTTTAAATGTTTAAATGTTTAAATGTTTAAATGTTTAAATGTTTAAATGTTTAAATGTTTAAATGTTTAAATGTTTAAATGTTTAAGTTTAAAGTTTAAATGTTTAAATGTTTAAATGTTTAAATGTTTAAATGTTTAAATGTTTAATGTTTAATGTTTAAATGTTTAATGTTTAAATGTTTAATGTTTAAATGTTTTAAATGGTTTAAATGTTTAAATGTTTAAATGTTTAAATGTTTAAATGTTTAAATGTTTAAATGTTTAATGTTTAATGTTTAAATGTTTAAAATGTTTTAAGTTTAAATGTTAAATGTTTAAATGTTTAAATGTTTAAATGTTTAAATGTTTAATGTTTAAATGTTTAAATGTTTAAATGTTTAAATGTTTAAATGTTAAATGTTTAATGTTTAAATGTTAAATGTTTAAATGTTTAAATGTTTAAATGTTGAATGTTTAAATGTTTAAATGTTTAAATGTTTAAATTTTAAATGTTTAAATGTTTAAATGTTTAAATGTTTAAATGTTAAATGTTTAAATGTTCAAATGGTTTATGTTTAAATGTTTAAATGTTTAAATGTTTAAATGTTCAAATGTTTAAATGTTCAAATGTTTAAATGTTTAAATGTTTAAATGTTTAAATGTTTAAATGTTTAAATGTTTAAATGTTTAATGTTTAAATGTTTAAATGTTTGTGTTTAATGTTTAAATGTTTAAATGTTTAAATGTTTAAATGTAAATTTTAAATGTTTAAATGTTTAAATGTTTAAATGTTTAAATGTTCAATGTTTAAATGTTCAATGTTTAAATGTTTAAATGTTTAAATGTTCAAATTTAAATGTTCAAATGTTTAAATGTTTAATGTTTAAATGTTTAAATTTTAAATGTTTAAATGTTTGAATGTTTAAATGTTTAAATGCATAATTTTTCATATGTTGTGCATTTACGGTGAAACGCGGTAATAGATTTCCATGAAATTGACAGGTATGTTCGTTCCTTTTTTAATTGCGCGTCGACGTATATACAAGGTTTTTTGAATTTTGCATTTCAGGATAATATAGAAGGAAAAATGAGCCTCCTTCATACGCCAATATCACAGTAAAAATCAGACTATACAATTATTCAACATAAATCAGCTTACAAGTGATTACACAGATGTGTGGAGATTCCAGTCTATTGCTGAATTTCCATAAGGTCTATAGTTTCAATCAGATACTTGTGGATGGGAATACTGCGTGAGGTCTACTGTTCACAGAACTACTAGCTATTAGAGAACCAAGCGGTTCGCTCGAGGATAATCTCTATCCAATAATTCTAAAGGTGAATGTCAATTCCAACATCAACGGAGAAATCTAATACGTCACTCAAATTCGACCAATCACGTGCGATTACAGTTGGTTGATTGAAGCTCTGCCCACAACTTGCTCTCATTGACTGATGTAGTTTGTCATAATGTACATTTTTTTGGTCATAATTTACATTTCATTTTGTTGACAGTTACAATTCAAATTAGTATGGCTAATTGACTTTATAATCTCTACTCATAATGCATAATGAGGAGATAAGTAGGATATTACTCAGCAATGTAATGATTGGGTGGTTCGGATCTACATCAAGAAAAAATAATTCTAAATAAAAAAAGAGAGTGAATAAAAAATAAAAGGTTCTTGTTATTGATATAACAAAGTTCATGATACAAAGTACAGTGCGATTCTATCAGACCTTTTTCTAGAAGGATCATGAGAAATCAAACTAGCTAATTAGCTAACAATCTTTTTTATAGACATTTTCATTTTTGTTTTTTAAAGCTCTCACATACCTCTTCAGAGAGTCTGAGACAGTTATTATCAATTTTGCAATATTATGTCATCTAACATCTAAAATATCCGTGAGAAAATGTTCTACTTGAATCTATGTAGAATTACAAACTTGTTAATATGAGTAAAAATCTCATAATCAAACTTTCATGAGATAGTATATTATGAAAAGTAGAGTGCAATTGAAATCAAGTGTATGTTATGACATCTTCAAACTCACTTTACTAGAAGAATTACGGAACATAAAAAATAAAATGAAAGGTGTGATCAGCACACTTCATAAATAATTTACAACATGACTTCATATGATGAATAAAAAAGAAGATGAATCGCAACATCAATATCAGATATCACTATTGAAACAGAGGGAAATGTTTGAGTATTTTAAACATCAATCATTATTCAATCAGCAAGTTTTTGCAACTTTTTTCTTGAGAATTAAGTTGATTATTTTTACTCTATCTATCCATCTATCTAAGTTAATTATTATTAATGTAAAAAATACAGTAATTGATTGCAGAGGAGAAACCTAATGCATTCGTCAGTTTTTTCTCTGTTGGCTCCTATTCGTTCTGTATTCACCTGAGCGGCGAAACACTAGATGCTCGGATTCGAGCTGCAAGATAAGAGGACGCCACTAGTTTGTACCGCCGAAGGAAACGCAAGGAAGCTGCTGACTGCCAGCCCCTCTTGTGAGTTCTTCCCACCGTCGAGACCCTGAACCTATAAAAGTGCTCCACATACTTTTCCAGGTTGCAGTGTATGTTAGATTAGCATTTACCGTCCTAGTGTGTGATCTTCACTCATCCCGGCATCATGGGCTATGCGGCTGTCACTTTGGTTTGTATCACTCTTACACTCCAACTTATAGATACATTACAGTTCACAGTACTCTTTATTTTCATATTGAATCACATCTTCATGTTCATTCAAAGAAGTGTTATCTTATAAAATCTTCGTTTTGTATTTTTGACTACACTTGAATCATAATAATGCTTAATAAACCTTGATATCTTCAATAGATTCTTCTGTGATCTATATGTTTTTTTAGCTTGTATTATTTTCACATGAGTTGATTGATAAATCACATAATCACCATTCTAATTAATTAGAATGAATCATAATGAATCCTAACATATTCAATAGATACATTCACAGACCTGTGATATCTTACTATGATTTGTACCTTTCTCAACCTGTGACAAAAGTCATCAAAAGTGACAAACCACTTCTATTCACATCAAGTAATACATATTATATTACATCCCAGCATCTCACATGTACACATGTATATTAGGGACTGCAACTATTCTGTTTACTTTCACTATATTCCTTACTAACAGTTATTGGGCATGTACCAACATAAAATTAGAATAGTATATATTTAAAACTTTCATTTATTTTTGAGGTCGGGGTTTGATCTCATTATAATCATACTTGTGGAGAAGTAGCTCTATAAATCATAGTTGATATTTTATTCTTCTTTCTCTTACCTGCCTGCTCATCATTCATAAATCAATGATATTGAAGGTTCCAAAAACAATATATTATTGAGAACTATCTTGTTCTATTTCTAATGAAACGTTCTCACTGTCGCGTGTCATTCGATTGGACTACATAATACAGTATGAACTAATATGATGTATAAATTCAATCCAATTAAATTTTTCCAATCGCATCAACAGATTCGAATCTTGAAATACTCTATTATAATAAGTGGCTATGATAGAGTGATTAATAAAATTTCAAATAGGTACGTTAATATCAACACAGATGGACTAGGATGAGAATTAGTATTGATTGGTAATTATAACAATTATAACAACCTTTTTTGTTTTTGTTCATATATTGTTCTTTGACGAGTTTTAATGACCTTGGAGCTATTATCCTCTTTATGGTTTATTTAATCCCTCTTTGTTATAATTTCCATCCTCAACTTTCAATTTCATTGGTTCATGTCTATTAATAATGATATTCATTATAGTTTGATGCTTGATCATGTTTTTGCCTTGTACAACATTATTATGATACATTTTTTATCTCTAAATACTCTCTAAACATATACTGTATAATTATTCATCCTCTGGTGTCGATCAACGATTTCATACTAATTTTTATTCGATATACCGTACCTAACTTTGAAGTGGAATATTTCCATAAATTTCATCATTATATTGTCATATTTACGTTTCAACTTTTCCTTTTAGAAGTGAAGAAATATAATTGAGACTATCTTTTCCTAAAATTTCAATCATATTACCTTGAATATAGGCTACCTACTAAGGGATGTACATTTTTTACTGACAATTCTCTCTGTAATCCTATTCCATTTCATCACTATGAGTTTATTTATTCTACTCGCTTCGCAACTTTTCTCCCCACAACCTAAGTACTCTTTCATGAACTCTAGTGAGCTTCCTGATCCTTACTTATTTAACTACGGTACTACTCTACTTTTCTCATTGTGCTTCTTTCCTACATACGCTCTGATAGTCCACGATGTAACATAACAATGGGTAGGCTACGACATGTAGCATCTAAACAATACAACGACTTTTTCACTTATTAATTTCCGAGTCCCGAAAATCATGCATGCTGTGGTTGCATAGTTTCCAAGAAGCTATCTCTATGCTCTCTCATTTTCTTGCAATGTGGTTTTTCTAATAGATAATACCTCTAGCAAAAAAACCGTAGTTTTCAGAAGATCATTTTCAAGAGCCAAAAACAGCTTCAGTGAAAATATTTATATCCAAGATGTATAAAAAGATATCATTTGGAAGATTGTGTTTAATATTTGGTTAGAACCCTGTATACTGTATAGTCACACAATCACTGAAGCACAATATACAAATGAACCAAAATATTTCTAATGCAATACAATTCACTATTACAAAATCCAAGGCTATAAACAATTGATTGGAGAGATATCCTCTTATGATCGTGAATAAAAACAGATAATTATTGACTCATAATCACAATGCATGGAAAACAAGAACTTGTGTAATAGATGTATGTACTGTTCTTCGTTTTTTTCATTGATATATTTCATGAAAACTTGTACAATAATGTGAGAAGCAATGAATGGAATTGGAAATTTAAATTTAAAATTTAAATTCACTGAGATCTGGTTATCTCCACATAGCTTATCTATAATAGGTATTTTTGTATAGAATCTTGTTCTTCTATAGAAAGCTACTTCAAAACTCTTGAATACAGTTTGTCCAGGTGACAGACAAAAACTTGTGAATCTAATAATTGGATTGACCGTTAATTTATTAATACCCATAAATTATAAGCATGGATGAGTTGAAAAATAATGGTTTCTCATTCAAATAAGAGGCGGGTTAGAAAGTTAGGGCTAGGATCATTGAATCGAAGTCCATATTATTGTAACATTGTTTTATTCTTTTGCTTCAATAAAATGTCTCGTTTGTGAATTCTCACGAAGTCCTACAAATGTAGGTGATAGGTAAATCAATGATTTCATAGAAAAACTACAGAGATAATACTGTGGAAGAACTACGAGATCACACTAAAATTTCAGATCACACTGAATTTGCTTTTTTTAATAGAGTCTTGAACTATTTTGGAAGACGATCTTCAACTATTATAATGTACTTATAAATTCAATGTGCCTGCAATCGGTGTCGTAAGAGTTTGATGACAGAGCTATTGACTAAAAGGTTGTATCATTCTTTTATTCCTGTCCGGTAAGAATTCAACGTGATGAAAAACTTTCTTTGCGCAAGTTGAATGGAGTGGAACTTAAGAAAGATACAGTGGTGAATAAAAATGATTTATTCCAGAAAGATTCAATTAGTAAGTCTTTTCCTCAAACAAGGAAATTTATTCACTTTCAAACTGGATCTGAAACTTATCTACAAGAATCTGCCTTCTATGCACTTGAACTTGATTGAAGCTGCAATACTTCTTTCACCTCTGACCTTTAGTAACGATGCAAAAAATTCTATGTTCTCTGCTTACTTACATGAATCAAATTTCGAATCTACATATTTTATTCATTTCAATTAATTTTATTCACAAATTATCCTCATTGTTAACGCTCAAATAAATGATTATTATATTCATCAGCTTACTTCACCAGTTAACCGCTATAATCGAGTTCAACAGCTCTTGGTTACTATAAACTATTCATTATAATATTCATTCTCAAATGAACAATATCATTCTGAGGTCATATGCACTACAAAAACGTTATTCTTCCTATTTATCATGAAATTGAGCCTTAGACGGATTCTGAAGATTACAGGTGAGAATTAAAAACAAGCTTAATAAAAAAGTCGTAAAAACTTTCACAGAGGTTTCCGTTGTAAAATCACACGTGTCTCATTCCAAAATCAAAGAATCCACTTCATTTCAATGAAATGATATCACAGAGATGTTGATAAGGAGTGAATAAAAATACAGTACAGTTGTCTAATAGCCCAATACTGAAAAATCAGAGAATACACCATTTTTAACGACACTAATCTTTCAATTATGTATTTATTGATGAAAATTTTTGCTGACTTATTCAATAAAACTTACCAAGGAGTCACTCCAGCGAAACAAATCAGTTATTATATTATGGTACCCATACTCATCTGAATATTTATGAACAGAGAATTATTATATTCTTTTCTTTTATAATCCCTACAAATTAATAATCTCCATCATTATCATCATCTAACATGGATGTGAATTGTGGAATCAATTCTGCTAGTGCTACCTGGTCGCGGTTTCGAATCCGGCCGAATCCCATAGAATAGGCATAGGATCATCTCATAATCACCCTTGCACTTCCCATTACCCACGCACAAGCAAAAAGCTCATGTGGGCATCAACCGCAATGAAAAAAAAAATAAAGAGAGACAAACAATTTTCTATTGAACTCAGTAACATCAATGCTTCTCATATTCCTCTATTTCCAGAGAATGATTACAATATCTCATGTATCAGTAATTATTGCATATTTAACTTTGTGGACTTGTATGCATTGAAGAGTTTTCTTCGGAGACAGAAAATGATATCGATCACGTACAAGAATGAGAATTTCTTATAATAATTCATCACATTAATCATAATATTCATCTCATAGATCATTTAGTCTACATTTGCATCCCTGTTCAATAATACTCAGTTCCTGAAAAATTTTACAGTGGCATGATTAATGAAAACGTAAAATTCTGTAATTTACGATAAAGGCTCATTTATACTAGTCTTCCCAGAAAACTCAATACTCTTTAATCTTCTTATGAATTTCCCTGTGGATAATAAGCCTTCAGTGTTGGAAAACTGATTGTCTAATAATTTATTATTGTGAACATTTGTCGACTTGAGATGTGTGCATTTGCAGGTGATGATGCTAGTTGCTGTGGCATGTGTATTCAGCGCACCTGCACCTGTTCCTGGACGAAAGTGAGTACCTTACTACTGTTCCATCATTCAGCTTACTCCACTAACTATTCATCTGTAGAGAGAAAAAATGTCACAACCGATAATGTTTGACTGTGCAAGATGCTTCAAGGCCTATGTCATACTCTGTCACCATGGAGGAGTCACCAAGCGATATCATAGAATCAAATAGTAGCATGTCACACTATGTTTTGGACAAAAATGTGGTAGTAATGGGCCCCGACTTTTCTATCCACCAGCTGGTAGCGCGACCAAGTAATCTCGTTAAATCATAATGGAGCATGTCCCATTGCGCATACAAACTGGCAAACAGTCAGTCCACCACAAATACCTTAAAGAGAAGGTCTCATTATGCATCTTCAAGGTCTTTGGTCCACCGCAACCAGATTTGCAATATGGCTATATGAAATGTTTTCTTATTTATAATCATACAAATTTTTGCTTCGCTTGGATTCTACCAAGGGAATGGTGGAAAGTACTGATATTCTGCCCCCAGAATCGAGCGAGTAGAATATGACGTAGCCCTAATCATATGAAAACTCAATAAACAACTTTTTGAGTGGAGATAGAAAAACGAAAGATTTCTCGTTTACTTTAACAATGAAATATAGTAAAGTAGGCTACCGATTCTTTATGGATATGTTGGTGCGGCCAAATATCAACTTAGATATAGATGGCCCTGGGAGTAAGTAAGTATGTAAGGCTACCGATGACCTAATTGACATTCAGTAACGCTTCATTCGATCAAATAATCTGAATGAATGGAGTAACCAAGAATGTATTTTCATTGCCTGTTGATGGGAGAAGAAGGAATATGATGTACTGGAATAGCCTAGGGCAGATTCAAACGGTAGATATCAGACAGAGAAGAAAGAGTCAAACAACCTTAAGGACGGTATCCACTAGTGCTGCTT